>NW_009702893.1:0-49346 GCF_000703405.1 Apaloderma vittatum | reverse complement strand
AGGGAAAGGCAATGAAAATACTCTTGGCATTAACAACCCATTACCATCAGGGCTCAGACTGGTGCAAGTAAACCACTCTTACCACCAGGAAGGCAATTTCACTAGTTTAATCAGGCCCTCATTGTGAATGGGGAGAAGGCAAATGAAAGTTGAAACTTAGTAGGGTTTCAGCGCAGGCCCAGTTATCAGGGTACATGTAAGAGTAGTCCTCCATCCGACAGAGGACTACATTTTCAGCCTTCTGCTCCCAACATAACCATAAGACTGGTTGGTAAAAAGCAAATGTAAATTTGAGTGCATGATTCACCTATTTTTTAGTTTCCTACAGAGAAGAATGGGACCTTGATGCTCCTCTGTGTACCTTTACGCACCTCTAAATTTCAAAACAATATGATCCTAATAACAGTATCAGGTTCTTCTGCAAATACTTCAGACATCCTAATGATCAATATATTTTCTAATATTACTTTAAATTGAAGTTCTATATATTTCAAAATAATCTACAGCACATTACCTAAAAACAAAGGAGCCGCTGAGTGCTGTTTAAACTATCCACAAGCCAAAAGTTATAAGTTGGTCAGATAAATAGGCTAACGGTGACAATAAGATTTTTCTAAAATACTGAATGCAAGTACTCAAATGAAATAGGGCTGAATATTTCTCAATGTGAGCATGGAGTTATTGCAACTGCATAAAAGTGAATGTAGGAAACACTCATTCTGTGCTTTTAAAATACTAAGTCTTGCAAAGATGCTCATAGATTTCAGATAATTGCATGAAACCATTAAGCACTGTTGCATATAACTATTAATTCAGAAAGCATTCCTCCACGAAAAGCTGGGTGTATTACTTCTTCAAAAAATGGACTTTTGGTAAACAGAACTGAACAGACATCAGTGCTCAAATGATCTCTAAAGATGAAATGAAAATGTCAGTCCTTTCCTGAATGAGGCAATGCATAAGTGGAAAGCTCTCTCTTCAGCTCAAAAAAACCAACAATATAAAGTAGGGATGAAAATATCATGGTAGTTCTAATATTCTCCTTCGCCCTGCCAGCTGCAAAAAGCAGTCTTGCAGGAAGATGCATGCAGATGTAGGCTGCATCTCTGTTAATGTCTGTCTTTTTTTTTTTTTTTTTTTTTTTTTTTCCCCAAACAATCTGCAAGCTCTCTGGGGGAAATTATAGGAAGCTTTATGGTTTTCTGTTCCCTACCTGACCTTGGTGTGGAGGTTAACTTGGGAAAGGGTCATAATGCCATATTCTTGTGCTATATCTAAGTGTTGCAGAGCTGCTAGGGTAAATGACCATAAAAAAAATTATTGCAAACTAAGAAACATCTGGAAAAGTCTAAGGCATGCTGTGCCAAGCTGATATGGGTCTTATAAATGAGTTTCTACAAATAGTTGAGCAAGAAAATCTGATACATGATGCACTGTTTCACCCCTTAAAACCACGAACATCAGCTATGAAGATAATTTAAAACAACTGAAAGTCTTAAGGAGCTTAAATCAATTTCAATGCACTTTCATGGCCCTCAAAACTTTAAACATTCTTTTAAAGTAAACCAGAGCAAGCCAGTCAGGTAATTAGAAACCACTTCTACTCTGCTATCTTAAAATGCAGCCATTATTTCTGATAAGACCACTGTTATTTCCTATATTTCTGCATTCTTTATGCATCCCTTGTTGTGTCACTCAGATCAAGCAGAAGAAAGACACAAATTTGCAATGCCCAACAGCAATTAAGAATTCAAAAGAACTATTGGTGATGTGTCCACCTGGAAAATTTCATCAATTAAAGCAGTGATATTTCACCAATTAACCCCAGTAGATGGTTTTACTTTAGAGAATAATTAACTGTACATTTTTTTCTAATTCCTCTAAACTGTCATAAGATAAAACACAAGTGTCCTCCCACATAGTAAGTTACACTGCTGTGATAACAGAAGTAGACTTGTCTAAAATACTGCTAGTGCAAAACCAACGTAAGTCCTGTGGGAGATGCAAGTATTTTGCTAGTATATACTGAACCTATTTTCTGGTTATTTTGTTTTATAATCTTTGTGGCTTTCCAGGAACTGAGGTAAGGTGGCCTTGCTCACAATCCTCTCATCCTCCATCCCAGCCCTCCTCCTCAAAGACCCTTTGAAACCTCTTATTCAACCCTAATGACTGCAGGGTTATTTCAGACTGTCTGAGGCAGGGAAGTGAAAAGTTCATCAGGACCAGTAAACTTGAGTAATCTTTAACCTTTTCATTCCTTCTTAGCATGCATGCCATTAGTGATATTTAGCTATCAAACTGCAGTTAATGCTCCAATGAAGCAAAACCGTATTTATTCCTATCATCTATTATTAGCTCCTTCTTTTAGTTTTTTTTTTAGGCTTTCTCTGCATGGACTTTCCGTCACCTGTTAGTTGTATCTCATTTTGTGCTTCAGTCTTTCTGATTTTGTCTCTACATTATAGTAATATATGTCGCTACACAGGCTGCTTATTCAGTCTTTTGCAAACTTTGGAGTGGCTGAAGAGAAAGAATAAGTCTCTTTGCAGGTAATTTCTCATGCCATGCCAGACTATAGCTAGTATTGTCAGAGACGTCTCAAATATAATCTAAATTTACAAAAATAAAAAGGACCTAATCTGTGGACAAACAGATTTGCCTCAAACATTGCTAACTAATGCTTTTGTTGTGAAAAAACACTTTGTTACATGTAGGTTTTACTGCATAAAGCAGTTTAGAAATAACACAGCACTGCCAACAGACTTCTAACAAAAATCAAACTGCAAAAACCCTATTGGGGCTATAACTCATAAAATTACACCATTTTCTCTAGGTATATATATTTGTTTTGAGGCCAGATCAACAGGATAAATGTCTCTCTCTGGACTCAATCATACTATCTCCATATGGGCAAATCTGAAACTTCAAAATATTGCCAAAGGCAAAGTATTTGGAACCACCAAAATTAAGTCACTGAACAAATACATAAAGCATTAGTAGTGGGGGTTGCTCAGGAGCTTATGCCAAACCATTAACATTTTAAATGTGATGTTTAATATCCTCTGTATAAATGTGATCTTTGGCATAAATTCATACTCTTCCACATCATTCTATTGACCTCACCATTCATGTAGCACTAAAAATTAGTTAAGGTTTTTATAAGCTACATAATAATAATTAACTTTCTAAGAAATATCTTCACATTCAGTTCATGGTACACAATGTAAATTACTATTTTAAAGTTAAAGGCACAGTGCAAATTACAAATTACTCATGTATTAGTGTATTTTTAACTACTGTTGTTTGCTATACTGGTGCACATGTATGTTTATCAACATTGTAATTATATTAGTAAGAGGTGTGATTTTAGCTGGTACAGTAATACTTATGAATGTAACATAAGAGAACGAAATGTGGGGAGAGTTTCCATCTGAATCTGGCAGAGTTGTTTAGGTGTTTGGTTTTGTTTGTGGTTTGTTTTTTTTTTTAATCCTGATTCACTGAAGGTGAAATCTTTCCATGGAAAGAATTGGTACTGAAAAATCTCTGCATTTATATAAAAAGAAAAATAATCTTAACACTGTATAGATAATATCTTTCTCCTTAAAGTGATTTTGTTGTTATACAATTAAGTTTAAAACATTTAAAATATTTGTGACTTAGTATAATTTTGGGTTTTTTGGATTAAAGGCTAATGACATATTTTATATTGACTTTAACTTCTCCACATGAGGTAAGAGTTTCACTGTCAAATCCTGAAAATTTTCACATGGAGTGAAGTTGCCTAGCAAAGACTATTTTTTTCTCTCATGCAAAAGTCAAAATAATGTTTCATGAAAACAAAAAGAAAAATCTTGGTACAACTGTGCCAAGGTTGTTGCTCCTCATCAGAATACAACTTAAATGGTAAAACATCTGCATATCAAAAAAGTCTTTAACAGAGCAAACAGAGGAAAACCCTTTCCTGCTTTTCTTTGCCTATTCCAGACACTTGCCAGGACTGTGCATAGAGCAAGGATCTCATCTGGTAAACTGTCTCCCTGCCACTGTTTTAGTAAGGGTCTGTGTAATGATTGCCATGTGAGAAGCAACTTGTCAGGACTGAGTATTTTAAGTCAAGACCAGTCAGCCGAAGGCAGGGGCCCACCAGCTCTGCTCATGCTTCGAGCTAATGGGAAGAAAACTAGTGGGGTCACACCGCTGGAGAAGATTTGTGGGGAAGAGGGCAGAGATATGGCTTTGGAGCTGGCAATTGCTGGGAGAGCAGGCTAGAGCCAGCATACACGAAACATTATGTGGCTGTTTAGATTTCCCTTCCATTAGACAATTTTCCCCTTTTCTCTGGTTGTTCAGCTGAACAGGGCAACAAAAAAAAAAACCTTCTCAAGATAGAAAAAGTGCCTGTAAAACCTTAAAAAGCAGTTGATTCCACATCCAGTGCCTTTCGGCTTTCTGTTCTTCCTTCCTTTCTTTTTTTTTTAACATAAAAGACTAAGCCACTAATTAAACAGTGTCCCTTTAGGAAAACAGGCAGAGGGTTTATTTTTTTGGCTCCTGTCCTTTTGCCTCTCTCACTGGTTTCTGTGGTCACTGTATCTATAGGCAAGCTCACCTTTCCGAAAGAGTAGATCTGACGCTTCCAGTCCTCATGAGCAGGCTCTGAACTTCCTGAGTGCTTGTTGTCAGTCCAGAGAGAGAGCCATGATGGCTAAGAGGAAGGTCAATAGACTCGGAACTGGTGTGAAGGCTAGTCATGGACTGGTAACTTGGTGTGTCCTTACTGCCCGCTGAAGAGCTGCTCAGGTTTGCAGCCCACACAAGACCACCTGATGTGAAAGAGTGCACTGAGGCGGGACTGGAAGCCAAGGAGTGACTTAAGCTTACAACATCTGCATTTAAGTCCGAAGGTTTACTGAAGAGGGGGCTGCTGCTACCACTTTGCCCACCTGCACTGCCCATGCTGCCTGTGCCCGAGGACGGCGATTCCAGGCTGCCTTGCCGTGCCAATGTGGTACTAGGGCTGGGCATTGCCGATGTGGGTTTCACACCTTCAGTACTGGGTGCAGAGGCAGCTTTACCACTTGCCTTGGCACCAAACAACCTAAATGTAAAACAAATAGCTTTAGAGAAACTGATAGCCACATTAAACATTCATGGCGCAACATCCTAAGAGCCAAACTACACATTCTTAATTACCACTACTAAAATCATGCCTACCTAGTCGATCAATCGCATCGCAAAATTAAATTCACTTAACCATATCACAGTAATTAGGGCTTGTTTCATTCAATCCTGTTCAGATGTGCTCTTTGCACATACAGATCCTCCCAGAGAGAGGTAAAATAATCACATTTTTGTCTTATTAGTGCATAAACAGATTACACTTTCACCCAAATTCACTAATTAAGCGTTCCCACGACTAAGTCATTAGCTTTCAAACCTCTTGCTTCTCAAATCAGCTAAAATGATTGCAACAAACACTTGCAAAATCCTTCATAGTTGAATAACTATCTAAGTATTTGTGTAAAATTTCCCTCTCATTCTTTTGCACAAATGATCATGTGGTCATCGGTCATGTAGTAACCATTTGAACAGAATAAACTGCACTAGAGCTACATGGGCTCAGTTTTTCTCCAAGGGAACTCATGACAGAGGTGCATTTCACATAACTGTTTCCAGAAATTCTAGAAAAGGAAATTCTGCAGTGATGATGAAAAAATAAGCTCCAAATCCTCTAAAACCATTGAAATAAAAGGTCATGCGATGACTTAATGTCTTACAGGAAATATTTGAAGCTGCTGTTAAGATGCAGCTCATAAATTAATAAGAAATAGATGCAAAATGTATCGTGATGTAAAGCAAGCATGGCTAATAACATAAGAATCCATTTTACATATTACCAAGCCTACAAAAAAAAGCTGCAGCTCCCCAGCAGCCTGGAGATGCTGTTTTGGTAAGTAGGCACAAGAGGGCACTATTGGCTTTTTCTCCAACAGCGCGAGTGCTTCCCTCCCAATTTATACTTCATCCAAAAATCATACTTCCAGAAACGTTACAATAGGGCAATTCCAATTGAAATTTAGCTTAGCTAATGTTTGTGGCGAAAGATGTAACAAAGCTGCTAATATATGGAACTTTTGTAGCTGGAGCTGCCAACAACGTGAAAGCAAATATTTTATTATAATCTAGAGAGCTCTTCAGTTCTCTGACCAGGCTATGGCATTGCCTGTTTTCTGTAACAGAATGTGCCTGAACCCAGCGTCCTTCTCCCCTTTCAGGGTTTATCAGAGGATTTAGAGAGAACTTTACATGTGTCTGGACTTAGAGTCATAGAATACGTCGAGTTGGAAGGGACCCATAAGGATCACTGTGTCCAACTTCTTCTAGCCTTCAAGCTGTTGTTATGGGAATGTACCTAAGACCTTCAAGGCTCAAGGAACAGCCATTTCAGGTCTGGGAAGGTCTTTAGATCTTAAGAGAACTAATTGCCTCGAGTGAAAAAAACATAACTCTTTCTTTTTTTGTACTTTATTCTATGTTTCTGGCAAAACACTTTCTGAAAAACCCTTTTGCCCATATAGAAATAGAATCATAGAAACATGAGGGTTGGAAAAGACCTTAAGATCATCAAGTCCAACCTACACCACCCTAACACTAAAACCATCTCCTGAAGTGCCACATCCATCCACTTTTTAAACATGTCCAGAGCTGGTGACTCCCCGATCTCCCTCGGCAACCCATTCCAATGCTTCACTACCCTTCTGGTGGAGAATTTTTTACTAATATCCAATCTAAACTTCCTCTGGAGCAACTTGAACCCATTAAAAATCTCTGCTTTATACATTGCAACTTCAGGAATTCATAGAGAGGCACTAACCTTCGGAAGGTGGGGGAAGCGATATCTGGGTATTTGGATCCCGGCTGCCTAAGTCCCGATGTGCCAGAGGCGCTCGCCGAGGTTGGGCTGGATTTGGGGGAACTGGACAGCGAGACGCTCTCAGAATCGGACACGGCCACTTTCTCTTTTTCCTTGTCTGTCTGGTTGATGCTGACAGGGCTGGACCGCCCGGACCCGATCTTGCTCGGCTCTCGCAGTTTGGTGGCAGCAGCCCCCGCAGACTTGCTGCTGACGTTGGAGTCAATGCTGCTGGTGCTGGAGCGGTGGCCGCCCCTGCCAGGGATGCCACTGCCACTGGATTTCGAGGGGCGAGGCAAACTTCGATACTGCAGAGTCGTCTTCGAGTTCACATGCAGGACGCCGTCATCCTGGTTCTGGGAACCGTCTAAGCTTGTTTTCCGCCCTGCGTTGGACTTCCCAACAATGCCTGAGGATTTTGGCATTTTTCCTAGAGTCGCTGACCCGCTTGTGATGGTCGCTCCACTTGTGGTGATTATGGTAGAAGATCCCATCCCGGACTTCTTGAATCCAAAAGAGCCCGTGGCAGTTGACCTCCCTATGCCAGAAGGAGGCTTTTTTCCTTCATCGCCGCTGCTTTTCCCTGCATCCGATGGAGAGCGCTGAATGGAGGCTCCTTTGAGGGGAGTTTTCACTTTTTCTGAAGCTTTTGCATCATCTGTTTTTCCTAAATAAAGTATATTTGAAAAGGTCACTTGTGTTTAAGCTGGAATTTCTCAATATCTAATTCTAACACTATATATTCACAATTTCAAAATGGAAAAATAAAGAAACAAAAATTACTCTAAGTAAACAGCCCCATCAGCAGTCAGTAGCAGGTGTGATACATTACAAGAAAGCATTAAGTATTAAAAGCTTGAAATTCTCCTTAGAACTTCCAGATTCATATATACCTGGAGAATACAGATGTAGAATATTATCTTGAATGAATTCCTATGAGGAATTTTATTTGGTGCCTTTTTTTTTCTTCTGTTAATTGTATTTCTATATGTCAGAAATAACATTTGAAAATAAAACATGACAGGTAATTAACACTTCCAGATGTATGACATTAATTATGCATGTAGAAATTAGTAGTACTTGTTGAGTTCTTTGGTTGTCACTGATTACATTTTTTTTTTGTTGCTTAATAGCTAAAGTTTATTCTGTGTTTAGTTACACAACATTATCAGGGAGGGATTATGCTATCATTGTATGAATCTTCTTGATCCATACCCATATCAATTACATGAGTTAATAGTCTTTGTCATAGCCTTGATATCTTCTCAAGATTTTTGATTTTCTGAGAGGCTGTCTTCAGTACTACACAGACACATATCTATATACCATATATGTCTAAATAATGTTATTGTGACATTTAGGAAGGTTTAAATAAGATAGTCTATCTTAAAAGAAAATACCATCCTCCTATTTTACAAACAGACAAAAAATGATATTTGTCTTCTATTCTAATTTCTTTTTAAGCACCTATTGTATGCTCCAATAAGCAACAAATATTCAGCAGAACAAAGTTTTTAATTCACTCTTCAAGTGATTACGGATGTTTTGGAGGTAGATGGCCTAATTTCTCTTAGGGAGCTAAACTGTAGTGAATAGCAACACCTACAAGTCAGAACTAATTCTACTCATGTTTTTATCCAGTGCGTATTTTATGCTACACAAACACATGCACATGCCAAGATACATATCACACTCCTACACAGCAAACACATAGATACTTACTATACATTAAAAAAAAAAAAAAAGGACTCAGTTGCACAGTGGCTGCCTGCTCATCTTCAGCAAAACATAGTTGGGAAATTTCTTTTGGAATGCAGTAAACCTTTTAGTATCTCCTTTATAAATTGCTGTTCTGCATATGGCCACTGACCATGGCAATACTCTCTCAGGGATCTTCTAGACCAGAGGCTGACAAATGTTTAGCAGATCCAAATTGCAGAGAAACAGAAGAGGCTCACAACACATTTAAACTTATTCTAAGAAGATCTTTGTTAGTTGCCTTTACACTATGAGTTAAAGCATGCTCATGCAGTATTTTGTCAGGACATGACAAAGACCTAGAAAATGTCCTACAAAGAATCCATATTTCCCTAGCAAAATGTTGGATTAGACGGTGTTAATAATGATGTCTTCCACCAACTTTGGATTTTTTGCTTCAAAACTAGGTTGCAGAAGTTGTTACTACATTTGAGAGGCCTTTCAAAACTGGGTAAAATTTGTTTTTTTGCACACTGAAGAAAGTGTGTAAGAAGATAATTTTTTTATCTCTTTACAGTGGCCTATAGAATAACTGCAGTATCTGGTAAGTGACAATTCATCTATAGTTCAGAAATACTAATTTCAAGTCCCCTCACTCAAATGTTAAATCTTTTTATCTCAGGTTCTAATCTTTGGCCATGTCTATGCAGATGTTCAATTATCAAAAGTCCAGGTTTTCTACAGCAGATAAGGCATAGATGAGCCCAAAAATACTTTAAAGAACTACTTAACAGAAGCTGACATATTCAAATTACAGCAAACCAACATGCAATCACAGTTTCTGTCACGTGAGATTAATAAATTACTAGTATGTAGCACAGCAAACACTTTTCTAGGGATTAACAAGTTAGCGTATTACAACATTGGCTCACAATCATTTGTGAGAAGAACTACCAACGTGCTTACAGTTCCTCATGTCTGTCACACACTTAAAATATCGATCAATTATTTTTAGCCCTCTAAAGATTCCTTACTGCTTATAGATGAATTCTAAGAATAAGGCCTTAATTTTCAATGCTGCACTCTGAACTACAGACATTTCCTACCCGGGGTCTTCAGCGCACTTGTTCCTGCTTTGTGCCTGGACTGAGCTGTTCCTACTTGTGCAGTCATGCCTCTCCTCCAGGATCCAGTCTGCGAAACTGAGAGAGATGCTTTCTGGCCCCCCTTCTCTGACTCTTCAGACAGCCCCGAGGGAAGACCTTTCCACTTGCCACTGCAGTCTATGCTGCTGTCAAAGTCTTCCTCTGTTTTCTTCAGTTCTTCAGTGCTGCCCCAAGTTTCGCTGTCTGTAACTGAGCGTTTCTCTGAGTCTGTCTTCAGCTACAAGAGATTCGCATGAGAAATGGTCAGTCTCAGCACCTTCAGTATTTGCTGGTTTTTAAATCACAGGAAGGGAGGAGGAAAAGCATATTGATTTATTTGTAGCAAGGGCCATGGGAACTTCCTTTCTTAAACTTTAGTATCATGATCCCAAAAGTATAAAAACATTTTCATTTGGTGAAGACATTTTTCTTTTTTCATCTATTTTCTAAAGTTTTCAACTCTCTCCTTCATAGATAAACTACAACTGAGTGAAACATAATTTACTGTAACTATGAGTGGTGATACCCTATTGTTCTTCAACTCACTTTGAATTTCACAAATGAATCACTGTGCTGATAGTTTTTACTAAAAGCTTGAATAAGGGATTCCTATACATCCTGCACAAATCACCTCAGGCTGGTTTCTTGCCTTTTCCTACCCAAGCTTTCTGCTGACCAAGTTAGGAGTATTGCTCCTGTTGTGCCACCAGTGATTAAGGATAACATCTTCAGCAAAATTATCAATTATCATTTAATTAAAATTATCAGTTCAGCTGATGGCTTTTCTACTGATTTGTCCCAAGTGAAATAAATTGTTTCCAGCAAGAAACTAACTTTAACTCCATCAGCTAGCAGAGCAGCTAGAGGAGAATCTTACAGCAGCACTACCCACTGCTGGGGTGAAGGTAACCAGCTGGGGTCACACTTGCTCTCTAACTCAGGCCATGTGGAAGATGCCTCAGTGAGAACCTAACACCCGTGTGGCATCTGCTTTCCCTGCAGCGTGCTGATAAGGGTGTGCTGCAAGGAGCAGTCCAGACAGACAATGTAGAAGATGTGAAAGTGGCTTAAACAGATAGGTTGAGGACTGACCCTGCCCTCTGTGTTTGACAAGACCTGCGTTCTCTATGCTGACAGGCTGTTTGTTGTAACCCTTCCTCTCGTGTTTTCCTACAGCCTCCTGACCTCGTCCTCAAGACTTACTTGCACATCGGCATCTCACCAGTCCTGCTTACCTCTGCCCCTCTTTAAGACCAAACAAGTGGTGCTGCTTCAGGAAGCACCACAGTCTTATCCTCATGCAGCCAGCCTAAGCGGGACTGCAAACTGGATCATGTTCAGGGGAGGGCTATTTATTATTCTGTGTTGCCACAACCCCTTCCCCACTGAGACCCTTCTGTGGCTGTTTCCTAGGCTCTGCTGTCATAAGTAGGATTAATGCTGATTAGATGACTGAGAGAATAACTAGTTGCCGTTTATATTTTTGTCATTTTGAGGCATGCAAAATGCAAAAGCACTTCCATAATTTCATATATACTTTGGAGATGCTAGCACAGATTTTGGGTTAGGATTGATGGAAAAGAGCCCAAGCAAACATCTACGCAAATAGTGCAAGGTCTTTCAGAAGAGAGTTTTCATTAGTGTTGCTATAACGTGTAATGCTCCCAGAACTTTTCTCATAGCTATACTTTTCATATAGCTATACATTTTTAAAGCAAACTGCATTATTTCCAACAAATGACAAATGTAATTTTTTTTTTCTAAAAGCCTCTCTTCACCATTATGGGATCCAAAAAGCGATGTTAATCCTCTTTTACTAAGAAAACAAAACCAAAATATGCAATTTCTGCCTCAGACTATAGCCAGCTTGCACTGCTCTGACTACTTGAAAGACTGCAAAAGGGATTTGTGTGATGCATGAGTATATCTTACACCTGGAGAACATCAGGCAAAAAATATATTCTGCTTATCTCAGCTTCTGACAGATTGGAGGCTAGCATAGACACAGCGTATCCTGTTTAATCTGCCTGGTAAAGGCAGACCTGATAAAAGTCTGTTCCCAGCCTTCGTAACATAAAGCAACTCTGGCAGGAAAGCAACATTTGAACACTTGCTGCATCTTTGTCTATCACCGAAAAAACTGCAAATAGTATCTGGCTGAGCAGCTAGAATATGAGACCACTGGAATGAAACACCTGTAAAGACTGAGACCCTGATGGAGAGGGTAAGGCAATGATAAGGGTTGGTGAATGCTGACATCGGTCTGATTATCTTTGCAAGAGTACAGCATTGGTGCGGAATCTGTTCTGCAGCAGATTTAAACAAATTTTCCTTCCCAAAGTAACTTTATTTCTCTATTATCTAGGAGAAATGACAAATACGTGTTTTTCTCCTGTTGACAAAGTCTTCCACAATGCGCATCTACAAAACAGATCTCTGAAGTGCAGGCGTGGGCTGTCTGCAGGAGTCTAAATGGAATTGAGAGTGTCAGTCTTATGTCCTGAATATGTGACATAAAATCACTGGAGACAAGAACTCTTCCCCTCCACTGAGTGTTCAGTCTTGAAGTTCCCTGATTGTAAACAGGAGATGACATGGCAGAAAACACTTTTCTATTTGAACTAACTCTTCTGGTTTTCTTTCTTTTTTGGAGGGGGGCAGGGGCAGAGGGAAGAACTAAGTCGTGCAAGCATTCTATATTGTCTTTTTTGTCACTTGCCATTTTGAGGGCAGCTGGGTAGAAATATTGGGATACCTGGCACAGGGGCTTGAGGTATACATACATAAATATATATACACACATGCATATATATAACGTACATAGCTTTGTGGCTGTACACTGCTCAGAACTCTGACACTATGCACTGTCAGCTTGTGGGCCCATGGGACACTTTTATTCCTGGATCTAAGTGAGAAGAAAGAAGCTCTGCCGCCTGTGGGCTCCTTTCTTCAGTCTCTTTACTCCCAGTGGAGAGAAGAGGGAAAGGATAGTACAACCTAGGTATTTCTTCCCTGGTATGTGTCAGCTCACGAAAGATGTAAACCATCTGATTTTATATTGGGCTATCTGTTGAAAGAGATAATCTACATGAGATAAAGTGAGTAGAAATCCACCCATCACAGATCCAGTCATACTATGACTATTTATGTTAGGGTGGCTTCAGATGCTTCCTGGGGCTGGGACCAGTGGGGGCTCCCCCAGAATGGGAAGAGCAGGGTCTCATCAGATGTCACCTACAGCAGTGGGATGTGCCCTTGGAGCAGGGCATTTGAGGCATCAGCCCACGGATCAGGGTTGAGTCAGTGGGGTCCATGGGCTTCTTGCACACAAATGTGATACAAGTTTGTAAAATATGAATATTTAATTTTTTTCAGAGGCATTGATACTAAACATTTTTCTTCGTAATCCTGCATGCCTGTGGGCTGTTGCAAGAAATGGCATTGAAGAGCTACTCACCTGGGCATGAGTATTCTTCCTTGAAGAGGCAGTTATATTGGAATAGGAGCTGACAGATGAAGTGGTGTTCAAATCATCAGTGCTGAGGTTGTCAAGAGTGTCACTGAGGCCACTACTAACAGAGCTGCTGTCATCCCAGCTGCAGAGAAAGAAGCACATCTACTTTACATACTGTGTGTCAACAGACAGAAAGCATCTCAAAATCAATATACAAGATTACCTGTCCTTCAAGAGGTTTACCAGAAAATTTTCAGTAATATTTCCTAAAGTACAATGAATATTAATTTTCAGACTTTTAATTAATTCTTCGGTCACTGTCAAGTGGTCACTTGTTCAATTAATGGAAGATCCAGCTGCCTTTTAAAAAATTAATGTCAGGTCTAAGCAGGCACTAGTGTAAGTCATCAAAACAGGTTGTTTCATGCTTCATTGCAGCCACATTCAGTACACTGGCAGGGAAATCCATTAAACCTACCTGGTATTGCTAGCCAAAGCATTATTAATAGCTTAGAGAACACCTGATGGATTTCCAGGCAAGAGTAAAGTAAAATGACTGTCTCTTCTGCAGCGTAATCAACTGTCAGCAGGAAGACACTATTTCCAAAAGTTTTATTTTCTTGTCTCCAGCCTTTGTCTAGTGAGTGCAATGTCATCAAAATAGGAATCCCTGACAATACAGTCACCAATGCTGACAGAGAACACATTATATATCTCTTCAGAAACACAGGCTGTCAACTCTTCTGCTTTGGGAGATTGAGGGAGACAATGCAAATGAGAGAAAGGCTACTCTTATAGAAATGTCATTTACCTACTCTCACAAAAGCCATTGCATTTGCACAGAAGGGAGGTTGATCCTTGTTTCTCAGACCCTTCTCTACACAATGGCTTCTCCATGATGTTACATTAGAACTCTTAGCTTATTGCCACATATAGCAGCATGCTCCCAGTTTTTCTGCATCTCGACCTGTTAATTTTCTTTTCCAGGCCACAGAGTCAGAAAAATATTCCCCTCATCACTTGCAGTGGGATTCACGTCCTATAGTTTTAGCTACATAGAAGTTAGGTATCTCATTTACAATATCTGTCTAGGTGCCCTCTCTAACCAGCACAAAGAAGCAGGCTCCTCTGGGAGATAATTCATCCTGGCTTAAAATGTCTCAGGTTTGTGGGATGAACTGTCCACTGGAGGTGTCTCTTTATATCTTTCCCTCTCCTAGAGCCTGTTCTAGCCACAAAACTTCTGGAGAGACAAAGCTAGGTGACACATTTCTGCATATGGTTAAGTTCAAAACACAAGAGAGAGTACATAATATCCTTGGTTTGCTGTAGTCTACATCATGAGCTGACAATTACAAAAAATCTAAAATTCAGTCTCACAGTCGAGATAAAACTCAGTACTATTGCTATTGAGCAAACAAGGAAAATATCTGTGAATCCTTACTTTACACATGGTGTTCTGGGAAATTAAGCTCACTTGTTCCCTTCTTCATAGAAAGTTTTAGAAAGTCATAACAGCAGTGACAGTGAACAGCAGGGTACAAAATGTGTGCTGATGCACCAAAAAATTCAGTGTACTAGTCTTGTATCATAGCAACTGCAGCAAGCATTACCTTGGTTTCGTGAAAGGTAGAAAATCACATTAGTTAGCCAGCTCAGTGATGAGATAAACAGATTTCAGAAGGCAAAAGTTTATTACAGTGTTGTACTTTCCACCGCTGAGTACAATGACTACAAATAAATGTGTTCTGCAACATTTCCAGGTAATACACCTGGGTGATATGGTACCATGAGTATTTTCATAGTAATATTTAATATCTAAGAAATTATAATATCCTATCTTACAGGCTGCCCACACCCATCTAAGAACCATCTCTGAAGTACTAGTCATTTATACTTTCTCTATTTTTCAATCTAATGCAATACAGAATTTCTTTGATGCTAAAAGCCATTATATATATACCTTGTATAACAGTATTAACCCTGAGAACCTTTAGAGACAGATAAAAACATAAATAGTATTAAATATGGTTAGGTTTTAGAAAAGATCATATGTCCTCATTAAAAGATACTTTACAAAAGAGAAAGAAGTCATAAGCCAGATCCAAAATGAGATATGTTAGGTACTTTCACAAGCAACATGAACTTTTAATGAATGATATGCATGTCAAGTAATATTTGACCATCAGATTTTTGAGTCTGCTCTAAGACTCTGAGACCAAGATCAACACTTAGTTCTGTTTCTCAATGTTTGTTTGTTATCTTACTCTCTTAATTTCTGGAACTTCATTACATGCTCATTTTTATCTCTAATAAGACCAACATTTTCTAAATTCTGAAATAGTTCAGCTGGTTGACCAAATATCAACATCACCTCTACAGTTGAAGTTTTGAGATAAAAATGACAACAATCATGTTTCCTTTCTCATATGGCTTCTCTGTGGTGTTTCACACTCATCACACCTCACTCACCAGTGGATTATTAGTGGGTTCTGGGAATACTCATGGCCATCTTGTAAGATATATAGAAGATTATTTTGACACCTCCACTACTGACCTTTCAGAGTCATCACTATATTTGCCTGGATTTTTTCTCTTATGACAGGTGCTGAAGATGTTTTCTAAATTTGGGGGTTTTCATACTCCCAAATTTCTGCTAATATTTTGTAGGTCTATAAAAAATCAGAAATGTCCCAAAACTCTTTCTATCCTGTATGGCAGTTTCCTAAGGACTATTAGAGAGACTGATTCCTACTCAAAAAAATGGGTTTTTTGAAAATACAAAGCCACCCTTTTGGCAATGAAGATCATTGTTCTGCAATGATTTTAGTGCATTGTTCTGAGTTGGTTTAACTTGTTCATACAGATAAAGCTTTTTTCTTTCGGTACACGCCGTTCCCCATGTCTAGAAAGTACAGTTGCTATCAGATGAGTTAATATAATTTTTGGATAATGAAGATGTCTTTTTTACAATTGGGAAAAATTTCTTGATGATTCATATTAACTTTCCTTTAAACTAGCAACTGTATGACAAACCTGGTAAAATTAGATGTGCATCATCGTGTGATTGAAAACCCAGCAAATTCCAACTGTAATTTCTGCTCCTGTTCCTCCTACTCCTCATCAAAACAATATTAATTGTCAAACTGTACCTAAGGGGTTTAATATAAGCTTTTAAATACACTAAGATTCATCTTTCATTTACATTTTATTTCATTTTTACCTTTCTCTTTTTCATGCATCCTATAGAGTTTATGTTAGTTCTGTTGCTTATTAATGCCTGACACCACTTCCCTTTTTAAAATCACATTTTAGCTACTTTGGCGAAATCTGCTTTTGGTTTTTCTTGTTAGGTGTCAGTCTTAGATGGATTTCTTTAGGAGAAAATGTCAGAAAATGCAGTTCAGCTATCTGGAAGGCTGAAGCTAAGAGAAAAATGCCTTGCTTTGACAAGTTCTGGCAACCTTTTCTTTGAGAAACTCCTGGATCCCAAGAGAAACTGGAGAGGAACCTTGAAATTCAGCAAGCCATAATCCTCACATTAAGGATATGCATTTTGTTGTTTCTAAAAGAAATCTTCTCAAACCTGGATGATTTATAAATCTCTTCAAAATCACTGTTTGCCTATGCCTGAGAGAATTTTTTTTCACCTAACAGGCTAAAGGTCCCTACCCAGCTGCTCAGCTCAACTTGCTGTGTGTGCTGCCTAGCTCTGGATTCAGATGAGCAAACAGAGAGCAAGAAAATAGCCCAGCAGTCACTTCTATATTCATTGCGAATATATGTAACAACACAGTTTTTGATAACACAACCACATACTATTTTTTCTCTAGAAATGCTTCATTAATTTAGTGCTTCTAAGAGGTCTGCTCTAGGGATGAATCTGAATTTTGCATTAAAGCAAGCTGCTTTCTGTCATTTTTCAAAGAAGCTGAAAGACTTCTGTAACAAAAGGGACTATATAAGGCATGATTGAAGCCTCTGGTGTACGAGACTCCCTGCAAGCTGCAAGATATTAGGTGACTGCTTTAACCAACATTTTTAACGAGCCGGACACCAATGAAGAGCTTCTAATTTTCTTTAGAGCTTAGCATCCAACTTGCAAAGATGTAATGCATGCAAATGTGTGCTTTGAACCTACAGTTTGCTGCAGGGTTATCTTAAAATTTAGGTTACTAGCAACTCAAACTGCACGTCAAAAACCAGTGGCTATTTTTGGCTGTACCTCAGCTTTCCATCTGTAGAATGGACACAATATATACACAGATTTTTTTTTGAAAACACAGTCTCTGGTAACTGTGGATATTCAGACACCACACTTAAAAAGGCTCTTTTTCTTTAGAAAAAAAGCTTAAACGGCATATGATAAATAAGTGGTTGCACGTGATAAATAACAAGGAATACATAAAATGCCAAATGCTTTAAAAATTGAACACCCTCAATCTACACATTATGTAAAATGAGGACTCTAGAGATTGGAGATGCTGTTGACCAAGCCATGATTGCCTGAAAGTGCATGTGCACAAGAAATCTGAATCCAGGTCACACAGGCAACTCTGTTGTTACTTTGGAGTGCTTTTATTACCTTGTTAAGTTCTCTTCACACAGCAAGAGTAACATTCAGCTTTATCAACGTTATAATCCTCCTAATTATTCCATCACTTTAGTCAGACATAGAGTTGAATCTGAGCAGAGAATCTGTACTGCAGTAGGAATGCCCCTTCACCTTGGGAGCTAGAAAACCTGTGTACGAACATGCGATAGGCACTGAGAGGCTGCTTCCCTCCCACTCCCTGGTTAGATTTATGGCCACAACCTGATTTATGTTACAACCTTCATCCAGAAACTTACCTTGTGCTCTTTGAATTTGCCCAGGCTCTTCACAGTGACATTACCAATATTGTTCCCGCTTAGAAGATTAGTGTTTTTCTTTGATGCACTAGGTATGCCCGTGAGATTATTCGCATTAGCCAAAATTCATCCTCTAATTCTAGGCTGCATCTTTCAAATCTGAATGATTCTTGCCCATTTTGAAGCAAGAAATAACACTTCTGCTGGAGAAGACTTCCACATTGTCTCTAATTGCCAAAGGTGCCAACGAATATTATACACATCCCAATGCTCCGCAAATTGCTCCAGATGCTTCAAGCAAAGTTCCAACTCCTTGATCGCATGAAATACTCCACGAAATTGAGTAATCCACAACTTAGTATCTAAAGGATTGGTTAGTCTCCACTATCACTCTTTATCTCATTTTCATTAGTGTGTGTTAGTCCTGAAATGATCTCTCCACAATAATCCTCTCATTGATCTTTCTACCACATAGTTGTTCTAGAAATAGCAAGGTGTCTGAAGTCAAAATAACCAGTGCTTAACATCAGTATGTAGAGCTGAACAAAGATCATAAATGTATTCCCACAAGCACTTCCTCAAATGGAAAGATAAATTGTACTCAGCTGTGCTCATGACATTTTTGTGTTTGCTTCCCATAAATATTTGGTCTTCCTTGCTTGAAAATCATCCTATTCTGTGTTCACACACTGAAATATATGAACCAAAACAGGAATATTTTGTATGGGATAAGACCTTATTTCACACTGCAGGTGGACAAGCAACAGATCTGCAGGGCAACACTGCAGTTAAACAAGCCAGATAATACTTGATTATACCCTATACAATGAAGACCTGCACAAATATGCGATAGTTGTTTTCTAAATGTTTTACATGACGGCTGAAAATACAAAATGCACTGCCTTGGGACAGCAACAAATCCTGATGGTATATGACAAGACAAAGAGGTACTAACAAGCTGTGTAAGCTCCATAGATACCTAAAATATTCTCCTCTCACAGCATTTGTTTCAGAACATCAAAGTAGTCTCATTATAGATAAGGCATGGAGGAATGCCCAACACAATGATTGTCCCTTCCACCCTTCCTGTTTCTATTTTCAGCATTTTCCTACAAGTCCTTAAACTTGCCAGCTCAGTGAAGTCCATCACACTGATAAGCTGGGTCAATGCCTGGAATTTGTTTTAACATTGGCATATTTCATTAATTTTTGAGAGAACCTCCAGTCAAAGTGGCAAAGTATGCAAATGAAAAAGCTTTTCACAAGCAGATCATCACACATACCAAGGCAGCAAAACTCCGATCGATGTGCTATCAAGTCTGCTGAAAAAGTAGGGTTCCTTCAATGCATCCCAAACTTGGCGTAGTTTGACAAGTTGCTGCCATTTTTTTCTTTGGTTCATTACCCATTTTTGCAAGCAGAAACAGGAATCTCAGCTTGCAAAGTACAGCTCCAGAAAACAACCCCAAAACCTTTCCTCTTAAAACATTTGTTTTATCAGAATCAGTGTTCTATCTAGGGAGGTATGCAACTCTAAATATGCACTTTATTCATCAGATGGTTTGTACTGAACATGAAGGGCTTTAGACCACGTGTGTCCCGCTCATGAATAAGAAATGCTTAGTCACATTCTTGCTGGTGGACCTCATATTCCCAGGGACTTGTGGACAAAAGCATTTAGCAAAACAATTTTCACCTGCTTTTTATAGCAACTCTGAGCTTTCAAAATGTGAAAACACTTTTAAACATTTCTAAAACATTCACTGTCACAGAAGGAATAGACAGGGTAGTTCCCACATGTATTTCTGCTGCTGAGGAGAATGGTCTAGAAGGAAGAATAAAGTAAATGAGATCATGAAAAAAGAGCAACACTTGGAGTTAAGCAGAAACTTTACTTCTGAGTGTGTGTTTGAAGATCTACAAATCTGTATTAAAAGCAGATTAAAAATGAGTGGTGAGGGGTTATCCCTTCCTCTGGCTGCACATAGCGGGCTGGTTTATGTTAATGTATCCTCAGATGATGCAGGTTTCCATGTCCCTCTGTTAGAGCCTCTGGATGTCTCTATGCAATTTTTCATAGAAACAACAGACGTAAGAGAAATACAATAATTGCTTTGACTAGTCTACTTCCATGTTTGCCAAATAAGATGCTAGTAGACTGGTCTATTGCAGTGGCTAGGATTGAGACACCCCCAGTTACACTGCATAGTTATTTAAATTAGCCAATAGTGCCCTAAAATCTCAAAATCCCCAAATTTAGACACCTGTGAAGTGAGTGCCTACCTGGAATAAGACAATTCATGCCAATGATGTGTAAGACATCTACACTAAACCTGAGTTAGGAAATTAAAGGTTGGCATTTAATCCCCTAGGTAATCAGCAGATGAAGGCAGGTACATCTAGAAGGTAAGCAGGAAAGACTGGAGAGATATGAGTGAGTTAGAGGACTTCAACTGGATGCTTACAGTAGAAAGCCTGAACTCGGTACACCTTTCCTTACTCTACTCTCTAAGTTAAGCCCTGCAAGAGGAAAACAGAACTTGTTGACCACCAGTCTGCTTAAAGTAGTCTCACACACATAAATTCCATTAAAGAGGGAACACAATGCATAAATCAGCCTCCACAGCGCACCCTATGGAGGTGGGCATTGCTTCTCTACAGCACACCAGTAAAGTAAATATTAACATGCAGTCCAGGCTGCTGCCATGAACCATCCCCTCTGACACCCATATTTTAGAACACATTTCAGGAGAGTAAGACAGGATTCAGCTTAAAATGAAGGCTTTATAGTTGCTTCCCTAGCCGACTTTTGAGAACAGAAATGATCTCTTAGCTTATTAAGAAGAAAAGATAAGAAAATAATTGCACTGTTATACTCAAAGCAACTCCTCACTAGCGTGCTGTGGCTCTATCAGCTGGCAAACTTTCTCCTTCAAAGTTCAGCTCATCATGAATTAATCCATTTTAAATCTTTTACTGTGAGCTCAGCTGCTCATTATTCATAAACCAGCTACACTGAGTCATCACAGACAGATTCAAGATGGCACAGAGTTCATAAGATCAATACTTTGTTTCAATACACACACTGTGAGAGCCAAAGTCCAGGCCCTGCATCAAACCAGAATCTTGCAGGGGCTATAAATTTCACTGTAGCTATTCTATCCTCATAGCTAAATGAAAACATATCCAGCCGGACTCATACTTCACCATCTTTTCCTCAGGAAGCGTAATTCATTACCTGTCATACCCAAACAAGGTAACCACTGAAGCGTTAATGCTGAATTACTTTGAGGTCATGGATAGAAAATCATGCCATGTACATTTCAAAATGGGTGCATCCAGCATATTTTAAGGACAATTGTTTACAATTAAAAAGAATAGCAATGCACTTATGCATCTGCTTTCAAGCAGTATCACTTTGAATTTTTTTATTTCACATCCAAAATTTTTTTTCTACAAGAAGACCCAATTAGAAAATTACATCCTACTACAGAAATTGCTTCTAGCCCAAGAGCACAATTAGAGCAAAATGCATTTTTGCAAGGTCAATGTATTTCCATATTTCTTCTTCCAAGCATTTAATAAGTGCTCTAAGAAGTAATTTGGTTTTAGAGCCTGCAGGAAAAAGAAATGAATTGATGGAAGATTTACATTTCTTGTGATAATTATACATACTTTGCAGAACCTTCATACCCACACCTCAGCTTCTGAATAAGTCTTTGCCAGAACCTCTTCTGGTTTCCACTTATTTCTGAATACAACGCTTAATCTGACATGATAGGTGCAGCAGAAAGTCATTAACTAGCTCTAAATTTGTAACAGAATTTATCAACAATCAGAAGAAGAAACTTTGCAAAATGGAATTTAGTCAAGTGTTACTTGAATAAAATAATAAATATCCAACTAAAAAAAAGACATTTTGTTCCTGAAATGCACGATTCATCTGTTTGGGGGGTTTTACTGGTTTTTTTTTCTCTCTTTTTTTTTTGCTATGAGACAGATAAACAGCATCCAGTTTTAATTACATTTACAAACAGTTTATGGAAAATAGTAATATATGGGCTGCAGCAAGATGTAAGGAAGCAATTCCATCAAGAACTGTTGGCAGTATCATAACAAAGCTTTTGATGGAATTATCTTCCTGCTGCTGTTTGTTATGTTTTTATAACACTGTTTGGATCCAAGAGATGTTTAGATTTTTCAAATGCAGATTGAGACAAGTTAATTAACATCAGTTGAACCAACATAAACACATTACAGTGCCTATACAGTTCTTCAGAAGATAGAAAAATATAAAACTTCATTCCTTGTTACCTCATCACATTAAGAAGTAAAAATTTATTTGTTATGTATATGGCCAGTTTGCATCCCTCAAAGTGAAAAGAGAAATGGGATCCTGCAAGCATAAAGAAATAGCTCATGGGGTCCACATTTGTATTTGATGGAAAATCATATTGAAACCAGCACCTTAAATATTCTGAGATAAGCAGAATTTTCCATTCACCTTTACAAATTGCCAGTCACAACTTAGCTGGGAGGGAGATACTGAAAAAGTCAAAGTTCTTTACTCAGGTTTGCCTTTACAGTATACGAAGAAACTAAACAGATCCTCCTGCTAATTGTTCAGAGGAAAGCTCCTCCCAGTAATTATTTGCCTGATGTCAAGGCCTGATTTACTGGTAACATCCTCTGATGTGTACAGTCCCTTATTTTTAAGAATATTTGTTGCTAGAACCTTCTATCCTATTTTTGTTTATGTGCAAAACAAGGGATTTATTTTTCCTGCCTGCAACTCATTAAACTCAATCTGAAGAAAAAAACATACATAACTGTCTCAGCAGAATGATGAGAGGTAAATCTCTGTTCTTGTCATGATACTCATCCTCTCAACTCTCCATGAAATAGCAACACCTAAAAGCAGCAGTTTTACACAGCTTTGCTGTTGGGGTAGATCACGGTTAGAATCACAGAATCATAGAATGATTTGGGTTGGAAGGGACCTCAAAGATCATCTAGTTCCAACCCCCCTGCCATGGCAGGGACATCTCCCACTAGATCAGGAGCTGGTTTTGGCTCCTGAGAGAAGTTGTTACCCCACATTTTCCTTTGCTGATGATGGAAAGATGTGTCAGGCAGAGACTAAAACAAAATTGTTTTATCTCGTTCGTAATTTCATGCCTTTTTTTTTTTCCCCCCTAAATCATCCTTTAGAACTGTAAGCTGAAAGTAACAATTTATTGCAGGACACCTCCAATCCTTGTCACCTCATTGCAGCACTCCCCAGTAACCTTCTTACCAGTTGGCATAATGTGGTCCCAAGAGCCTTTGACCCTGCGCTGCCATCCCAGGAGCAGGGATGGCACCCCAGGAGGGAGACATCTCCCACCACACGTGAACACAGTCCCAAATGCAGCCCTTCCTAAAGTACGGGATGAATTTTTTCTGGGAAGTGACTGGAATCAATGGGCTTTCTCCTGCACCACATTGTTCAATGTAGTTTTTCCCTTCAGGTCTCAAGACAGGGTGCTGGTCTGTTGAGTTTAGCAACAAGCTGGGACTGTGGGAAAAGCTGCTATTTCAATGCCTGAAGGGCTTCTTAATAAAATATCTTCACCCCTGAAACTCTGTGAGAGCTTAATCCACGCAAATATGTTCTGATAAGAGCGTAAACCTATAATCTGAAGCCTAATAGGCTTATTTGCTTGCAATCAACATCACAATAACAACCTGCCTGACAAAGGACAAGCTAAGCAGAGCACAAAGCTGCTGCTTCTCCTGGTTTTCTTTGCCAGGACTGTCATTCCCACTTGTTGTTTGTTTCCCAAGTTTTGCTGGGTAAAGGCCCAGATTACTGCTTTAGCAGAGGTAGGAAGGGACTTTCTCCTTCTTTGCCATGACCTGATTATAGCATCATTTAGTAAGGACTGAAGGCTTCAAAGCTCAAGCTCTCTGCACATCCGGCCTTCAGGCCCCTGCTCGTCACTGCTGCCTGGGCAAAACTGCTGCCTGATTTTAAATAAACTTTGCAAAGAAAAAATAGGGGCTCAAAAATTATAGTTTGTAACTCTCATCCAAATACATAGCCGTATGAAGACAGAGGCAAAGTATAAGTCTCTCTGAGAGGAAATGTGCTATATCAGACATAGATGACTAAGTACACAAAACCAGATTGCTTAAAGAAAAAGTTTATCCAGTTTAGACACATCTTTATTCTCTTTCTAATAAAAAGGTTGATGGAACATTATTATGTGAGCTTGATATTTGGATGTTTGTTTTTTCCTGATTTGTAATTCTTTCTAGCCTTTCCCCCACGAAGGTCAGGTTGTTGAGTTTAGATATCACAGATTTCAGAACTGAATTTATTTGAAAAGGTTTAGTCATCCTAGCATTTATCTGATATTCTTTTCAACTCCCCAAGTGTCCAAGATCTTCTCGCTCTATATTAAAGAGCTATTTAGGCATTTAGATTACTGACATCAGCTAGTTTTAGATAAACTCTGTTTGAAGAGGGTAATGTTATCTTTAATCGTGACTTGTGACAGGCTTTTGGAGCAATTCTAAATACTATTCATTCGTACTTTATGTTACATTGTCACTTTTCACATGGTCATTAACAGCAGTCACTGAGCCACAGTATTTCAATTCTGCTCAGAGATCACAGATGGGATTGATTCTATCACCAGAATTTTCCATTATATCTATCTGGTTTTGCATATATCAATGGTACACAGTCTCTGTTGGTCCCATAATCTATTAAAGAGTCCCTCTGCCATGTGTTTATCACCTTGCCAATGAGTGTAAGAACACATTTACAGAACTACTACTTCAGGTTTCAGATAATCCTTGTTCGTTTTTTAGGAGTCTAGAAAAGAGAAAATTGTAGGAGTAAGTTGAAAGCCAGATAAATTACTGAAATTTCTGGACTATGACAAGGCAAAAACATCATGGAACTATGCAGATACAAAGCTAGCCAGAAATGTTTAATCAAAACATATCTGACAATATACTGTTGGGGGTTTTTGATAGAAAAATGAAACAATTCACAATATATGTTTTTTAAAAAAATCACAATTTTCTCAAAAAATGGAATAACTTAGGAATTGATTTATGAATTTCAATCAATCTACATTTACTTTGTCATATTAAAATCAGAAAAAACATGGTTTTGCACTCTAGAAAATGTATAATAGGACACTGCAAATATGCTTTTCAGATCTTAGTTTTCTGATGATAGAATTTATTTGATATTTCAAATCATGGAAAACACAATTTAATACTGAACAAAATTATCTTTTTCTAAATAGAAACATCTTCAATGGAATATTATACCATATGCTAATCCTATGAAAAAATGATGATAATAAAATAATGAAGGATAACATCAAATGGATGCTTGAAACAAAACTTAAAAAGATAATTTATTTTTTATAAATCAAATATATTTCAATTTCTCTTGTGACAAAAAAATCATTCATAATTTAATGCAAAATGAGAGCCAAACCATGAGAGAAATTCCTTTAAAAAGAAATAGTAATTTTTAATCAAATTGCTAAATATGTGCAACCAACAACAATAACTGATTTTTATGCATACTAAATGTTTTGGTGTTCTTCCTAGTACAGAGACAGATGTTTCCTAAAGGCATTGCTGCATTCTGTTTTGTAAACAATTCTCTTAAAAAAAAAAGAAGGACCCAAAGCCTTTAGAAAGTTGTAGTCCTTCTTCTGGATAACAGAATATTTCCCTTGGCTGTTTTCAGCTCAGATTCAGAGAAACAGCACACTAGAAGCACGCCTTTCAGCTGTAGAGGTGGCAGCACTAATGTATCTCCCTGTGAATTCTCTCTTTCCAAGGGATGAAAGTACCAAAATTACTATTATTGCCAGCTTGACTGAAAGAGAAAAATGGTGCTCATGGATCCAAGACACTCTTGACACAGCTTGTCAGTATGGTGTGGACTGCAGGTTCTAAAAAGGGGACCCATTTTAGCCTCTAAGCATTTTTTTTTCAGGAGAAAAACAATGCCTGATCTCCCTGTAGGCACATAAATAGCTGCCCGAGTGGATTTACTCCCCTAACATGTCAGGATCTATCAAATGTTTAAGGAATTTGGTTCTTGCTGTTTCTCAGGGATTCTGGGTGACTGGGCAGTGCACTGAGGTCGGCACCAAGGGGCAGAAGGAGGGTTTTGTGATGGGATCAACCAAGAAGTGGTGAATCATGGTGACAAAGAGCCCTCTGGTTGGTCCTCCCCAGCCCACCACAGCCATGCATGTGTGCTTGAGGAATGGTACAAGCCAGTACAGACAGGAGGGGAGGAGACTTCGGCACTTGAAGAACCTTGTCTGTGTGCTAAGGCACAAGAGCCAGGCATATGGCATCTTGCTAGAGACACAGTAATTTGCCGGGCACTGGGGGCAGGGTCCCCTCCAGGCATCTCATTTTGCTGCACAGGACAACCCATCTCAGAGACAGTGCAAACATGTCTCCAAAATGATGATTACATTGGGGCTGCACACAAGGCACAGTTGAAATGCAATTTAGCCTTGCAATTATGTGAACTTTGGATTAAATTTAGCAATACAAAAATATATAGTTACCACCAAAAAACCTCATAGAAACATAGAATGGTTTAGGTTAAAATGGACCTTACAGATCACCTTGTTCCAATCCCCATGCCGTGGCTAGGGACATATTCCACAAGACCAGGTTGCTCAGAGACTCAGGCCCTGAACACTTCTAGGGAAGAGGCATGCACCCTCTGGGCAACCTGTTCCAGGGCCTCACCATCCTCACAGAAAATTTCTTCCTAATATCTAGAACAAATCTACCCTCTTCAATTTTGAAACCATTACTCCTTTTCCTACCTCTACACTTCCTGATAAAATGTAGTGATAGGACAAGGGGTAAAAAACTCAACCCGAGGTGAGCTATGAAAGTGAGGAAGTGAATCTAAAATTATCAGGAAAAAAGTTAAACAATACATATGCACTGTTTCAGTTTTTCCATGGTAAAAAAAAGAGAAAAAAATACTGTAAAGGATAGGCATGGAGCCTGCAGTTCTGCTGGAAAGAGAAAAGAAAGGATTAGAGTTCTTTTTACCACCTGTTAGGAGAACTAGGAAAGAAAATATCCATCTGCAATGTTGCAGAAAGAATTAGCTTGCAAGAAAGACATCAAGAGAGCAGACAGACAGAGATTGTGAAAATACGATGGTGTACAGTGAAGAGGGACACGAAGCTCAAATCCTGGAGGAAAAAAGGATGGATGTTACCAACAAAGGTCAGAGCTCTAAATGTTAGCAGGGAGCGGGGAGATTGGAGAATTGAATTGCTGCATTGTCTCTACCATAGACAGACATGGCTGAGACAAAGGGCTACAGAAAGGGCCTGCGGCATGTATCCTCCCATGCAGTTCTAGCAGAGATAGTCTGTTGTCTTCACATTATTCAAGTACTTTGTGTACTTACTGAAATTTCAGCTGAAATTGCCCTGTTCTCTCCCATTTAACCTAAAATTCAGATAATCTTTGCTCTATGACAGACCACATAAAATTATCAGAAGCGGCGAAAATTAAAGGACAGAGGGTAGTGCCATAGTGACAACAGGCTACCTCAGGCTGGAAACTCTAGTGTAAACTTACCACTTAAAATGCCCAACACATACAAGATGTACTACTACTGATCACAGCTCTTCTACAACTAAGCAATGTTTATAATATCTACAGCTTTTTCCTGCATAAAAAGTCTCAATTTTCACATCTACCCTCCCTCCCAATTTCAATTCAAGGAAAGGTATAGGATTACTGGCATAAGTAAAAATCACAAAACATCCTAAAACAGTTTCAAAGGACTAAAAACAGGGTAAAGGGACAGCTAACCTTATACTGGGTACCAATTAGAACTATTTTGCTAAAATACAGCAGATAAAACCAACTACGAGAGGAGTAACTTTTATCTCAGTATTTAATTGCTAAGAAATAAACCAAGGCTACCATTTTCCCTTGCAGCAGTGCAGAAAAAAGCACTGTAAAAACACTGTTCCCTTTGCTTGACTAGATTGCTTCAGTAATTGCAAAAGCAAAGGAGCAGCAGCAACATAGAGAAAATTCTTTGATCATCTTCCTATGTTTTGTGACTTTTTCCAAAGGAGGACAAAATCAGAGAGAATAGTCAGAGGACCTCTGACTTTCCTCCAGTTTTTGCTAACTCACTGGCTTAAAAAAGAGCTTCCTCTCTTATCCTCTCTTCAAAGTTCTCAATTGGCACTTCTAATGTCACCATTGCATCTCACAGAACGTCATGCAAGCTTCATGTCATACTCAAGTAACCTCACTCTAATTTTCTGCCTGGAAGATACTTAAATACAGATGATTGTTACAAATAGGATCGTTAAATAAGTTAAAGATTCACCTGTAATAACGATTAAAACTGGAGAGTGGAGAGATCACATACACATTGATCCAAAGCAAAGTGGCCATATAGGGTGCTCAACATTCACGGACTCACAGAATCATAGAAACACAGGATCTCAGAATTGTTGAGGCTGGAAAAGACCTCTGAGATGATCAAGTCCAGCCCATGACCCAACACCACCACATTGGCCAGACCACGGCACCAAGTGCCACATCCAGCCTCTCCTTAAACACCTCCAGGGACGGTGACTCCACCACTTCCCTGGGCAGTGCAACCCAATGCCTGAGCACCCTCTCCGTGAGGAAGTGCTTCCTGAGATCCAACCTAAATCTCCACTGACATCGTCAATTATTCAGCAGTGAAGGACTGTGTGGCCCTCCGCTCCCTCAGTATTGCCTCCCTTACTCTGCTGAGGGACCTCATCCATGTACCGGATTAAGCATACACTAACTTTTGGCCTCATATCCATTCTTTGGAAACCCAAACATTGAGCCAAAACATCACTGGAATTACTGCTAGTGAAGAGTAAAAAGAAGAGGGTCCCCAACCAAAGGCCCAGTCTGAAGCCAGTTGCAGCAGTTTGCAAATAGACTTGTCCATGGCTTGACCGGCATTGGCTATGGGCAGCTGCTCCCATGTACAGAAAAAAGAGTGTGGCTGTTACATGTGTTTGCAGAAAGCATCACAGGGTTCTTGCTTGTTATGACAAAGTGGCCAACACCAATGGCCTATTTATGACAAAGAGGCCAACACCAATGGCCCATTTATTTTTTTTTATTCACTTACTCAAACTTTTTCTTTGAAAAAAATTGATTTCTCCTTCTTCTTATTAAGATATGTCTACGAGTCAGTTGTGGTCTGCAACGTCTGGGAGTCTCCCGAGACTGACGAGCTGCTCAGCCTCCACTCTTCTGCTGTAACTGCTACTAAAAGCATTCGGCACAGCTGAACAAGACAGGCTGCTGGTTCAGGCCTCTGGTGATGCTCAAATCTATCAAATGTGATAGGTTACACTTGGGAATTCTGGCGTGTGCAACCCTGGAAACTAAATAAGCCATTAAGGGCTCTCTCATAGACTGTGCAGCGTGTGAGACAATCTCATTATATCTTCCTTCCTTTCTGCTATCAAAACAGGCTGCCAGTAGAAGTCAAGGTATTTGTTTGGTAAAAATCAATAATTAAAATAATCTGACATCTGATTATCTGTTTATTATTATTTTATCTTCTCAAGTTTTTCAATTTAGGTTTTTCTAACAAATTTTGGCAGACTTTTTGGTTGGTTGTTTTTTATGAGATACAGACTTCTACCAGAGTTTGTCTGAAGGAAATATTCGCTGTTTTATTTATAGTTCTATTACTGAAAGTAACTTTTTTTTAAATCCCTTACTTGTGACACTTGCAAAAGTAGAAGTCTCTTGGGGAAGAAATGAAACAAACTGAGATATAAACCCACTTGACAAAATAAATTTGAAATTCAAAAGCAACAATAACTGACAAAACTGAAATATATGTCATAAAGCAGTGCACAATCACATACCTGTCTAGCTAGGCTTTTAAAAGAATTAGGAATTCACAAGGAAAATGCAAATACACATTTTTATATTAGAATAAACATTAAAACCCCCTTTATGTTCTGAGGTATAAATCATCCCTAAACATCCTTGCCCTATAATTAGTATTTTACTAGGACTTTCCCTTAAAGAAAAGAGATTTCCCTTGTTATCAAACTATAACTTAAGAGGGTTTTTTGGCACTTCTGAGTGACTCAAAATAGCAAATTGGATGATACTGTGTAGCATTATTTTTTTTGACATGTAGTATTTGAGTAGACATGTGACAAGTAAGCAGTTAAGAACATCATCATATGGCCTGATTTTCCTAGTTATTGCTTACCCTTCAGTCTGTTGAGGTAGTCTCCCTAAAATTATAGTGCATAATGCAGCTGAGCAGGGAAAGCAGAAAGGACTCCTATTGCCTTTGCTTCTAGCTAGCACTCCCATATATGAGGCAGATTAATTTACCCCTTTACATTAGTTGAAGGCATTTTTTTGCCTCTTTTCATCTTTCAAGTTTGAAAAGGGGTTTTCTTCTTTACTCCTGGTTTACTCCTGCGTACTAAGTCTCCATCTTTTACACATTGCTGCTTTTTATTTCTCTGAAATCAGTGAACTTTACAAATATTGAAGAAAATTTAATGGGAAACTGCTAAAATGCTCTGTTTAATGCTGCTTGAAAAGATATTTCCATTTCAAAGTTAATAATTTCTAAGTTGGGTTCTGAATGCACAGTACGTCAGACTTGACAGCTTTTCCCAAAGAAAAGTCGTGCTTGATTATTATTTTAGGGGAGCAAGATCTGATGAATATTCGTGTTCCAAACCAAAATTAACTGCCTCCCAGATCTTCAAGCTAGTCATTTGGTTTTCTCTACCTTTTGTAATGTGTACTAAGTACTCTTTGCGGAGAGGCTGGGTGACAAAAAACTGGTAGAAACACTAAATCCCCTTTTCAGGACTGCATCTACTCTCCTGATCTAAGCTCTACAGTTCTGTAGCAGTATATATGTGGCTCCATTCAAATGGTGTCTGGCTTAACTAGGCTAATTCCTCAACTGATTACATAGTCAAATTGAATCAGGAGCTGTGTACAAACCTTGAGGATTCCTGTTACCATTTGCATAGTATGTATGCGTACAATCTATCTGCAATATCATTAAAATCAGTAAAAGTTCATGACATATGTCTTTTAATGGGTCAGTGTACACACAGAAGTTTAGTTTTTGAGACTGGGAATGAACATCTATAGCAATCTGCAATTGCTCTCCTAACAGTTCAGAAAATTTCTACTGCAGTTCCATTTTTGTATAATAACCTTAGTGTGTAGGTAGGATTCAATGTACAGGCTAGTAAGTTTGCAACACATAGTACTGTGAAAGATAAGTCTTTGAAATGGTGTGACATTTCAGGGTGAACTGCTGAGACACAGTTTTTCTAGCAAGCTATATTTCATAGCCAATATTACCTTCTGCAACTGAGTGAAATTGTCTCCTAAGGCCAATATGCCAACATTCACTGTTCTATGAATCTCTAGAGAACAGATCATTCAAAGTCCTAAGTAATGAGATCTTCAGTTATACCATTTAAATGGAATGCAAAAGATATTAGGATTGAACATGAATTCTCAGCGAGATACTGATGGGCACAGAATACTGCATGCAACTTCTTTAATAAAATAAAAACCTAAAGGAGCTTTCTGTATCTTAAAAGCCTCTGTCAGTAGACAAAGGTCTTTCATTTTTCCTTGCTCTCCCAGCAGTGCCGTGCTTGCTTACAATTTTTTATTTGGAAACGTCACAAACAAATAATGTTGGGAGCAGGGCAAAGGAAGGAGAGCAGCTGATAGTCCCATCGACATGATGACTGCCTGGCAGCCGTGATTAGAAGCCAGGAGTAGCATTGGTAGGCAAAGATAAGCAGGACACAATAAGCAAATCCTACGGATACCTGCCAATGACTAGTTTACCCAAGTCCAATCCTCCCTTTGCAGGCTAGATGTGACTTCATCTCCCTCAGTGACATCCCCCCCCTTGTGTACTGCAGCGGTGACCTTTTCCTACAGGGCTCGGCAGCATTAATTCACGCTGTCAGCCATCCCACATCTATCCTTAACCTTCGTGCAAAAACCTTGGTTTTCATGGTAAGCCGAATTAGTAGCTGCTGTCAGAATCAAATCATTAAGGCCAAATGTGTTCATCGACATTGTTGTCATTACAATGAATAACCTAATCTTGACTGCTGTAAAAATATTGATTAGAAGAACAGATTTTCAAGATATGGCTGCAGTTATTTTCAAGAATGTGCCTGCAGAGGAATGGCAGCTGAAAACAGCATTCTGAAAAATTATCTTATTTTATTTAAGTTGAATTATTTTACCTAACTTTTAAAAATCTGTTTACTGTGAATTACTCTAATTTATTTCAATATTAAGATATTCAATGGATGAAAACATCCATAAACACTTGTCTGCTACTATAATGAATATTTTGTAACTATTCTATGAACATTTCCATTAACTTAATAATATATATTAACAGTGCAATGAATATGAAAAACATCATGGGTGGTAACAATCACTGTGAAATACCACAATTCTCCTGATTCCTCTTGCTTTATGTGCCAGAAAGAACTTTGAGATTGCTTAATCTCCTTTCAGTTTGTCTAGCCAAATATTTATTACAACATGCTCTGGGGGTTAGTGTTCAGTAGGTAAGACCACCTACAGCATGCACACAGTTGTATAATGTCATAAAGTGAGGTCAGGAGATTCTTCTTGATTAAATAATGAGCTCTTTCTAAATTCTCACATCACAGATCCGGGAGGCCTCTCTTGTTTTATGGCATGAATTAACTATCAGTGAGAGGGGATATTGAAAGCTTTATTGAATAGCTTTTTTTTCCAGAAATCTATAGCAAATGCAAGGGAACAGCATTACTGAAAAGCAGCAGTATGCCTGGCATGTTTTATTTCATTGTGTCTTGGCCATTTGTCAGATAAAAGATGTTCCTCTCCACATGTGAGGGTTGTTTAAATAATACATACTTGAATATATTGAATAAAGTGCCAGGATTACTAAGCCATGACTTCTTGATTCTCTTAGTATGGTTCTGCATTTAACTTCTCAAATTGATACTGCCTTCTTGCCTTCAAGAATTCATTGAGCATAATTTTAAAGTGTTTCCTTGCTTTTCCTTTTAAAATGCTAGGATGCTTTTTGTCCAGATACATCAGGGAACATTTCTCTCTGATGTTGTTACTAAGCGCTAATTGTACCTTAGTAATTAACTGCTGCCTAACAGAAAATCAGTGGAATGCTTTGTCAAAATGGACACGAATATTACTATCTGATAACAGCATCTTTTCTAATTCAATTTTAGTATGATTATGAAGTCTATCGATTATTGTGATCTTTTGACTATTATTTTTATTGAAGTCAGACTATATTCTCATTTCCTTTGATTCCTGGCTCTAATATTATTTTGCTTTCCTTTTTGCCTTGCCTGTTCTGACTGCTTTCCTGATAGCTTATCTCACATACGTTTATTTAAATTTCCTGCCTTCTAACATTCACTGCTATTTTTTATTTTAGTATTTTCTGTTACTGCATTTGAGAAAATCTATATAAAAACTCAATCCAGTGAGAAGAGGCAATTTAACAAGATGCTGTGGGCAGACCATAAAATTGTTACTAACAGAAATAGAATATTCAAGGTGAGAATACATAGTCAGATATCACTATTTAGCAACGGTGCAGAATTAGACTAGATGGGACAACAAAGGGCTTTCCAATTCAAACCTCTAATTTCACAGCCCCACCTTCTCTGTGCAAAATACCCTCAATTAGCTTTTTTATGAACAGTTTAATTCCATCTATTTTAATCAGGCTATGTCAAGGAGGAGTTCTGCTGAAAAAAATAAAATAAAATAAAGCCAAACAGTATGCTGAAAGAAGAACATGGCTGAGTCATTAAGGAATAATACTAGGTGATGGCTTTGACCGAACTAGAATAATGGCTGTAAAGTTAATGTTGTAGGGGTTGCTTTGAGTGATTATTACTAATAGGTACCATGAGATGTATTATGGTATCTTCTAGGAATAATCATCTATATTTTGGTCAAATGTGCTGCCTGTACTCTGCCTCAGAAAGTGTATGAGCATGACAGGATGAGAAAACAGCCAGAGTGAGCATAGAAATGTCAGTAGCAACCAGACGCAGAAGTCAGCAAAGAAGCAGAAGAAAAAGTCAGACAGGAGTTGTTTGCCCAATCAATAAAATCAGATGTAAGGGTGTAAAGGGCAGTTTTATCAGAATTTATGGAAAGAATACATTTTCCTAGTGCAGAAATAAAGCATAAGTAATGTAGAGACATTTCTGAGGCAAAAATAGGTATAAGACTTGAAAACTTAACCCTGAGGGACTAAAAGCCAGTCTACAGAACAGAAGACTCAGTACTTTGATATTTGAGACTAATATAACCCTTTCTCCAGTCTTCAAAAAAGGCAAGAAGGAAGACCAGTCAGCCTCACCTCCATCCATGGAAAGATGATGGAGCAGCTCATTCTGGAGGCCATCTCTAACCAAATGGAAGAAAAGAAGGTTATCAGGAGTAGCCAACATGGATTTACTAATAGGAAATCCTGCTTGCCTAATCTGATATCCTTCTACGAAGGTATTACCAAATGGGTAGATGAAGGGAGAGCAGTCCATGTCATATACCTCAACTTCAGTAAGGCTTTTGATGCTGTCTCCCATAACATCTTCATAGAAAAACTCAAGAAATGTGGGATGCATGATTGGACTCTGAGATGGATTGATAACTGGCTCAACGTCAGAGTTCAGAGGGTTATGATCAGTGGCACAGAGTTAAGTCAGAGGCCTGTGGCCAGTGGTGTTCCCCAGGGACGAGTGCTGGGTCCAGTTTTGTTCAGTATCTTCATCAATGACCTGGACAAGGGAATAGAGTGCACCCTCAGCAAGTTTGCTAATGATACAAAACTGGGAGGGGTGGCTGACGCACCAGAAGGTTGTACTGCCATCCAACGAGACCTGGACAGGCTGGAGAGCTGGGCAAAGGGGAACTGGATGAAGTTCAATAAGCACAAGTGTAAGAGTTCCACATTTGGGGAGGAGTAACACCAGGCACCAGTAAAGATTAGGGGACATCCTGCTGGAAAGCAGCCCCGTGGAGAAAGATCTTGGAGTCCTACTGGACAGTGAGTTGTCCATGGGACAGCAATGTGCCTTTGTGGCCAAGAGGGCCAATGGGATCCTGAGGTGCATTAAGAAAAGTGTGTCCAGCAGGTCTAGAGAGGTTCGTCTTCCTCTCTGTTCTGCCATGGTGAGAATGGAATACTGCATCCAGTTTTGAGCTCCCCAATTCAAGAAAGATGGGCGCCTACTGGAGAGAGTCCAATAAAGAGCTATGAGGACTATTAAGGGACTTGAACATCGCTCCTATGAAGAAAGACTGAGAGAACTAGGGCTGTTCAGTTTTGAGGAGGCTGAGAGGAGATCTTATTATGATGTATAAATATCTGAGGGGTGGGTGCCAAGAGGAAGGTGCCAGTCTCTTTTTGGTGGTGCCCAGTAACAGGACAAGGGAAAACGGGTACAAGCTAGAATGCAGGAAGTTCCACTTCAACATGAGGAGAATCTTCTTTATTGTGAAGGTGATGGAGCACTGGAACAGGCTGCCCAGACATGTTGTGGAGTCTCCTCTGGAGATTTTCAAAACCCACTTGTATGCATTCCTATGTAGCCTGCTCTAGGGGATCCTGCTTTGGCAGGGAGGTTGGACTAGATGATCTCTAGAGGTCCCTTCCAACCCCTAACATTCTGTGATTCTGTGATTCAATGATTCTCCTCTGTTTTCCTAACTGCAAAATAAACTTCTCAGCACTGGGATGTTTGGCATAGCAATAAATGTTTGAAAATTAAGACAACAATATATAATATAAAATATAAAATATTGGATACTTCCTAAGAATGGTAATGGTGGCGTGATAACAGACTATTTCCTTCCTTGTCATTATAACAAAATGAAAATATCACCGCATGTTGATTGTCCATTTTTACTTCTGATATATACAGTAAGATATAAGTCAATTAGGTCTAATACATAGCATCATGCTGTCAGGCAAAAATTGGTAAATAATTAGCAGCTCTTAATGATATTTTCAGGGTAAATTTTTAATTATCTAGTTCATCAGACTGAAAGAACCAAAACAGCTCCTTGAGCCTAATGAATCTTTGCAAAATGCTTTGATGAATAATTTTACTCTATCTATAATCACTAGGAGAACATTTTCTCTGCCTTTTTATCCCCTTGGCTCATCATGTCATTATTTATCTGTTAGATTCCTGAGACGACTCTTATGCTTTATCCTTGAAGAGCTAAAAAACTTAGCATGCTGTGTCATTGCTAGCCATTTAAGTTCACATCCTCTCAGCTTTTAAATCCCATCAGTTTGCTAGGTGATATTCAAAGTCAGACAGCTTTAGGCACAGCGCCTACATGCATGATGACTGCAGGAAGAGGTAGCACAGCTCATGGACACCATTGCTTCCTCTATTAACAACATGCTCATACACTCTATACATATAGAGAGATACTGATTTATAGGTGTCACTCACACTACATGGATAAATACCTGCAGGCAGGATATAAGCAGGAATATATCAGTGAGTTTCCTTGTGAGTTTGTTTGGAAAGACACGTTTTGCCTACTCTGGTGCCCCTCAACAGACCCACTGTAATATACTTAGAGATATATATATGTATATATAGGTATACATATATACAGAGAGAGAGTACCAGATGGTTACCTAACATGATAGGCTTTCTACAAAACTGAAGAGTAACATTTTGAGTTCTTTCAAATCCTGTGTGGCTTACAGATGGGACATGGTAAAGAAAAAAGCCAAGTTTTGCCTACTGTGAACTCCCTAGTAGGCCAAAATCAAGTTCCAATTTCTTTGGTCAGCCTTGGGGAAAAAAAAGCAAACCACAAAACAGTCCATGCAGATTTACTGTACCATGACAATTTAAAAACTGTAAGTTATATAGTATTAACCTTTGCCCTGTTTGCCTGTTCAATTAGAGGTTAATGTTTGGTTTGGGGCTTTGGTGGGTTTTTTTCAGGTGAAGCAACTAAAGTCAAGTATCTTGAAATAGAGCATACTTACTTAACAATGATTTAATGATTCCATCAGTTCTGCATTGTGCTTCCCATAAGCGTGGGCTGAAACACAGCTGTAAGTTTACTATTTTGTATTAACTAAAAAGGAAAGATTAGATTTTTGTAGAGGCAAAGAGAATCCATGTTGTAGTAATTTTCCTGCCTTGTCCTCTAATTCTTCTGTTAAAAAAGGTCCCCTAATTATTAAAGCTCCAAGGCACCTGCACATAATACAAAGAGTCTGGCCGAAATTCAAAGATTATTTATCCTTTTCTAAAAATACTATAAAACATATGTTATTTTGCCTGAAAAAGCAAAGCAGACTGCATTTAAACAAGGGGAAACACACATCCAAAATGGGTGATTGCTGCAAGGAAGGTCCACAGTTTAGTTGGAAGCTATTAATATTTTATATTAAAAATTAAATCATTCTTAGGCTTTGAACTTGAACGTCAAAGTCTATGACAAAACAAACTTTTGCTGAGAAGGTAACAAGACCTCTGGCTAGCTGGGTTTATAGCAGTAAATGTACCAGGATCTCAGTCAGGGAGATAAGGAGAGCTGCTTTAATAAATCACTGCCAAGCAGCGGCTAATCACCCTGGATCTCCCTTCGGTATCCTGAAGCTCTCTCATCTCCCATAAATGTCACCTTGAATTAAAGCCAGAAAAGACCAAAAAAGCAGTGCTACCGCTTGGCTGAATCTGTGCATGAAACCAAAGAACAGGCCCAAAAGAAAAAAAAAAATTTAAAAAATCTCTATCAGCTAGAAAGCTTCATGAACACCTAGCAGCAATATGGCACATCCCATTTAGCCCATGAATTACTCCAGTTAGACTCCCAAGATTCAGAGGCAGGTCACTAACATGAAGATGTAAATGGCCCCAAATGGCTTTGCTGTATAGAAGCAAAAAAACCCAACCCAAACCCAATCTACTTCATTACAAGAAATTCTTTCCCCACTTTCTACATAAATAGATGACGGGAACACCTAAGTTGGAGAGGAGACGAGAAAGTGAGAGATGAAACAAAAATATAGCTGCAGAGGGTAAAAACATTCATTGCCTTTTGTGATTAATTAAGTCCCTGTCAACTTGGGAAACTTTGTCCCCATCTCATGCTTCAGCCTTCTTGGCTATCACGTTTGTTACTACCCACTTTACAAAGATGAAGTCCTTTCTTTGAATGTTCCGCATCAGCAGCATTTATCAGGACGTCAAAGGCTTCCTTCTAAACTGCATAATGACAACAGCCTTTTGCTGGTTTTTGTCATTCCTGGTCACTCTTCCTCTCTCCCAAAGTCCAGCCAGTGCTCATTACACAACTGCACCAGCAAGAACCTGTTGGCTGATATCAGTAGAAGAGGTTGAAAGATAAGATGGAAGAAGACAGAGCTATTGAAGTCATTGCACTAGACAAACATATAAGAACACAAAAGCATATGTGAAAAGGAGGAGCAATCATTTTCATAAAAAGCAGTGGCGATAAATTTAAAAGAGGAGATCACTATGGGAAATCCTTATAGCTAATTACTGAGTAACTAGTAGAAGCAAATATCTATCAACAAGGAGAATCAGAGTTTATTTTGAATTATAGTCTATTCTAGAAAAGTGGAACTACAGGAAGGAGCTTGGCATTCTCTTCTTTGGTAAAATAAACAAACAAACAAAACCATCAGATGCTGAATTTATGAATGAAAGAAGCTGGAAAATGTGAAGAAAAACAAACCCAAAAAACACAACTACTAAAGTACAAGAAAGCTGGTGAAACCTAGAAGACCCCCTAGGCAGTATAATGGAACTCAATACTGCTTCAGAAGAAAAAAAAATGCAATGAGAAAGGAATGACCAATGTGATCTCAAAGTTCAAAGGTTAAAAAAGTCCTTTCTTGTAAAAGCAAATCGAGGAGGAAACCAATTAATAATATGGCTTCTGCCAAGTCTTGCAGGCAAGAGATAAGGCCTGAGAAGAAGCATCATGAAGTAATGATATTCAGATGGGAATACAGAAGGCTTTTATAAAAATATCTGAGGAAAAAAACTAGCACTAGGGTGAGAAACCCATTAAGGGAAGGGGTCTGACTTTAAATTAGCAGTGACTCAGAAATAACTGAGGTGGTGGCTTTTCTGAAAGAATTCATCTTAAATGAGAAAAAATTAAAACTCTAGGAAAAGTTTGGCTTTAAAGGCCCCTTGCTTCACCAGTGACAATTTTTAAAAGAGATTTCTAAGATTTCTTTTAAAATTTACAGAAAAGGAGCAGATGAAACAGCTTCATAGAGAAACAGCAATATAATATTAGCTTTTAGGAAATGCATGTATGATTCTATATGTTCTTATACAATACATTATTTTTGTCTCTGCCCAAAATAAGTCATTTAACAATACAAAAATGAAAATATACTGGGAAACTAAAAAAGCCTTTTACTGTTTAACTAGTGGAAAATTACAGGAACCTAGGCATTAAAATGAAATGGTGTATAAATTTAAAGACTCTAACTTGTGGCACACCACAGATGTAACTTTTTTTTTTTTAATTAAAAACAGTTGCTGCCAGACCTTTTAGCAGAGCCTATGATATTATATTCACGAGATTTTACTTTGATTAGAACATAAAGATCGTTGATTCTTAGGGCTTGCACAAAGTCCTGATGGCGATGACACATAGACTTTATCACAAACCGGCAGACAAATATGTATCAGAGAATGTTGAAACTGCAGCACAAAGGAAAACTATCAGCACCTTTTTGCACAATAGCATATCACTCTCAAGTACTATGCTGACAAATGTCTTTCCATTCCTGACACAATACAGCACTGATTTATCTAGATTTTATAGATTTTTCCTCCTTTATCGCATTTATCTGGCTCAAGTTCTACCCACTCGACAACTGCAGGTTAAATTCCACAGTCCATCCCAATTGCACTGAAAACACATCAATGCCTTCAGGTCCTGTCTGGTTTTCCACACTCTGGGGATGAATGGAAATTAATGAAATGCTACTTATAATTGAGAGCATCTCAAAGGCTTCTTGAGCAACTATTTGGCTACATGTAGCAGCTGGCAAGAGCCAAAGCATAAAGCTCAGGGAGCCACACCACCTCTTTGGAGCTTCTAAAAGAAGCCATAGCATCCGTGCCAAAACCAGACACAATAGAAACACTCGCATTTTATTTTTCAGTCAACAGCCCATAAAATCATTTCGGAGTATCCCAGATGAGTTGGATAATGATGTTGCGAGGTCTTATTTTGCTGTCATACTAACCAGAACCAACGGCATCCACACAGGCGTGCACACTGAACTTGCCGTGGTACATCTACTACTGAGAATAGTGGTCTCCTCAGTATCCTTTTGATACCTTTTATGCACAGTTTCAGCAGTCTCTTTAGAAGAATTTCAGGTGTTAGGAGACATGTGATAATTCTTTGGTACGTAATTAGTAACACAGTTTGCATTTTCCTTACAATGAAGTCCCTTATCCGCTGTGTCTCTGGAAGCTTACTACTTCAGGTTCAGCCCAGCCAACAAGTCACTTTCTGAATGCCCTTTTAACATATACGCTTTCTGAGGAACTGTTTAGGAAAGTATTAAATCATTTTGAGACCTGTCTGGCCAACTGTAAAGGAAATTTAAAGTGTGCTAACACAACTCTTTTGGGGAAGTTTTTAATGGCAAATACACTATTGGACGTAGGGTATGCTCTGGAGACCCCCAAGAAAGCCAGCATCAGGAGGCTCCCAGTGTAGGAGCTGCTACATCTTTTTCACTGGAACCAAGTATTAAAATGTATATAATAAATGTTAGGGTGATAAAAAATATTACAGACCCACAATATTCTCATGAGATGATTCCAGAAAAAATACATACATATCTACTAAAATCATAATGGTTCCGCATACTGGTGTTTATTCTCATAACAGGAATGGAAAAAGATAGGGAAGAAGAGTAAAATTTGTATCTAACTGAGTGAAGTCTTTCTGTGACATGTATATTAATCTACCAATTTATCCTGTGGGAATTCTCCAGGGTCAAATGAAAACAGAAAGCAATTCGCAAAATCTACAACCTAAGCATCTAGCTCTTCAATCTAATCATGTACCATTCAGGAAAACCTGACAACACATTCAGCATAATCTCTACATTATGGCACATTTTTGCAAATGATATTTTGGAAAAATATTCAAAGATAAAATAGAAGACAATTAAGTGTGGAAGATCCAGTTGTTCTAAGATCACTCCAGGTGTATTTCTGTCTGCCTAAAAGATGAATGTGAAAAAATCTAACACTATTCTCTGAAAATCTAGTTTTATTTAGTTTTGTGACCTCAATAGTGCAAGTCATCCTGAAATTATCACACTGCTTACAGTTCACATTTTTTTAATCAAAACGTCCTTAAATTTTCCTATATTTCTTTTTTGTCCATATTTATTTCCTTATAGCTAGGCTCAGGTTTTAAAATACAAATTCTATAAATCCATGTGTGATATATTTAAGCTGGGTTCACACTTCCTAGGATTTATGTTGGGCTTTCATCCCAACTTATCCTTCCAAAATACAACTGAGACACCAGGAACAAAGTAGAAAACTGCTACTCAAACAAGACAACGTAGTTTCCATGAAAATGGTAGCATGAAAAGAATAATTTTCCATGAAATTAATTTGGACTCTTGCTTAGTCTCCACTCAAATATATAAATCATTTTACATAGAAATAACAACATTGTCCTTTGTTCTCTGCTGTATTATATGAACAGGTCTTAGCATGGCACTGATAATTAATCTCCATTGACGTAAAACATCACAGCTGCCAGACGGGGGAAAAAGATTACTTCAGTCTCTGTGTGTATTGTCCTTGATCATGGGACTGATGAGAGGTAGCTTTGGTTGTCCAGGTACTACAGGGCAGTCACTAGATTGTTTTATACCATACCTACTAAATTTTACAGGGACTCTTTGAAGATTTAAGTGAATATCTGGATATATGTCATTATGATTTTTCCTCTAGCAGTACCTACTCTATGGGTGGTGATGGAAGGGAACAGGGCAGGAGGCTGGAAAGCAGGAGACACCCTTCAAAGCCAGCTTTATAAAGAGTATTCACCTTCTAGCAGCATTATCCACAAATTTTCTATGTGGTTTTGGGATGTGGTGGAGAAGAGGCTTGCAGCTTTAAGACAAAAATAGTACATTTTTCAGTTCCCCCTTGTATCAGAGTCATGTGAAAGAAATGGGGCTCCTGTCAAGGAAATGGTTATGGCTCCCTTAGCAAGCACTGCTGAAACCCACTATAGACCAAGGACCGATACTGCACGTAGCATTGCTGACCAGCTACTTTCAGAATTTATTGCTTTTGTGCTGAGTTATACCAAAGAGCTGCAGCAGTTCCAAGAATCTGACAAAACATCACCAAAGCAGCAATCCAAAATTAATAAACTATCTATCATAATTTTTCTGTGATGCAGGGTATTCCTACTGCCCACATTGGAAACCTGCAGAAATTGAGTCAAAGTTCTTGGGGCTCACTTATCACTACCCAGCAATTCAGTGGCATGCTGGAATGGCACTCATACACACAAACTCCGTCTTCTTCTTGCCAATCCAATATAATCATTCCAAAAGAAAATATGATGGGTAATTTTATGGAAAATAACTGTTTAGGGAAAGTTGTTGAAAATCTAGTTAGGATATTAGCTTCTGCAATTTATGTGGAAAGCTCTAAAATATCATTGTCAACATATTTTGTTTTTAATAAACAAAAAAATGTATTTCCTACATGCTTTTCCACTGAGTTTATTCACTTTATATTCATTCATTTCTCAAGAGTATTGCTGGTATCATTCATTTAAATGATTAAAGAGAGAGAAAGAACGATATGCTAAACAGGGTATCATAAATTTCTTTCTATCCTGAACAAAAGGAAAATAGTTGTGAAATAGAGCAAATTCAGTTATGTTTTACACATCAGAAGACTTGGGTCATACGTGTCACACTAAGGCAACTCTTTTTATGGAGGGGAAGGATTTTAACTCAAAGAGGAAAACGAACAATTCTTTAACCTTAAAGAAACACGCTGATTTCTCTTTCAATGGCTTGGCTGTATAGAAACTGGTTTCTAAAAATCCCTTGGAAGGTAACTCCCTCCACTAAGGAACTATCCCTGGATGACAGCATGTCATGTCATGCTGTGGCTGATACAACTACACAGAGGCTTGTCACTTCACTGCAGTGCTTCACTAGAATTTCTTTTATTTAAAATGAAAAAAATACAGCAGATTTTTTATTTTTTTTAATTCTTTGAAACAATTCATGGTTCATCTTAACGTAACCTAAGAGCTAGCTGTCTAGCCATGTTCCTGGTACAGTCAACAGAGAGAAGAGCCTTCAGAGGCTAGTTCATGAGTCATGAACATTATTCACCCTTATTGATCACTTGCCTCTCCTAAAGCATTACATGTCCTCCAGTCACCCCAGACACAGACTACTCGTTAAATTCTGTCTACTTTGGTAGCTGAATCTGGCAATACATATCTTACAGAAAGATCAAGGCTTGGTTTAAAAAAATAAAGTAAAGCTTACCTTTACTTCTCATCCTTTGTTCCTAAAGTTCACAATCTCACTACTAGAATTGTGTGTGCATTTCTAGTTTGAATCAACAAATTTACAGATTTTAGGCACTGGCTGGCTATAAATATTAATCTGTTCACTTATGAACAGTCAGAAGATGTGTAATATATAGCTTAACGTTTTCTGTGTCTGCAGTTTCTTTTGCAGAAACTGCTTCATATCCTATCTATCCAAAATATCATAATTTCACTTTTAAGTCAGTATAGAGAGTATCTGATGAAAAAGTTGGATATTATAATAAAAAATACTCTAGATTATGTCAGTAAGATTTATTGCTTTTTGAGGAATGACAAAAACCTATGCTGTCAATTATTACACTTCCCAGGGCAATGCAATTATTTCCAACACTACCCAAGCTTTTGAACTGCAGTAAAGCAATTTTTGCTTTTGTGAATTTACCTAAACAACAGTTAATAGGGTTAGCAGCCATTTTACATTCTATTCTGCAATATAAAATGAATCTAGAGCAAAATGGAAAGGAATATAAGAGAAAGTTTAGCACATTGGAAATTAAAGCTGATGCACACAGGTAAGATATTAAAAACTTACTTGTTCAGGTAAATGGTAATTAGGTAAAGCTGTTTTTAAAATACTATTCAAGTGATGTATTTTAGATCCACTAAGCAGGTTTGAATTATAACTATACTGTATCTTTTTGTAAAAATCTACTTCTGTAAAATGCATTGAGGGTTCCACTCTTTAAGTTTATACATCTGATCCTGCTTAAACTGTTATGACAATCTTTTCTTTACAAAGGAAACCTTTGAAGACTTAATATCTTAACAATTAGATACAGATGAGATTAGTGCTGTAACTTCAAAAGGAAACAAACTCCAAGCACATCGCTGCACCAAACATTTCCCTGGAGCTGAGGTTGTCACAGGGGGCTCAGGAGGGGCAGGAAACCTCCACAGCAGCACTGGGAGAACAGATTGAAGAGGGAGGATCGTCTTTTCCTCTCTCTATCAGAAGAAGACACAGAGGTGACATCGCTAAGATTTGTAAGTAAAATGTTGATACAAGCAAATGGAGGGATTTTTTTTCAAAGAGAAAGGTTAACATATATTGCACTCCACAGCGAGGATCCTGCAGCGAGGGGTATTGTCTGCATGGGCTGGCAACTTTTCTGCCACATCATATCCTTCCCAGCTTTCTCTTCATGGTGTCTTCCTTTGAACACTGTCTTTAGCTAGCCTACAGGGTTGAAAGTCCATTTCTTTTTCCAGAAAATAAAAGGTTCCCATGTTTTTAACCTGCACAACTTTAGATACATTCTTCTTTTAATTTTATTTAATCATGGATAACCCATGACTAGCTTTTGGATGGATTCTGGCTGGATTCTTTTCCAGCTGCTAATGATGAAACTACCTTGCAATGCAATTGCCAATCCAGAAAATGTACTGACCATCACTGCTTTCCTGCAGCCCCAGGACATAGAACAGCACTGGTTTGATCTAAGAGCAGCACTTTGCAAGGGAAAGGGTCAAAACCTTGCAATTCTCCTCTTTTGCCCTGTGAGCAGCCCTAGAGCTCAAGCAGCAAGCACACGTTTGCACCTTAGGATGTTAAGCTCTGTTTAAATTTATCCTCCCCTTCATCTACCTATTCTGTCCACCCACTAACTGGGAGGAAGAGTGGGTGTACAAAACAACAGCAAGTAGCTTTTAGAGCAGATCATTTTACCACTTTCTCATTGCCTCTTGTGGGCACAAAAAAGTGCACCAAGATACGGCACTCTATTTTTTTCCTGTTTCTCGTCTTTTTAGAGGTCTGCTGAAGCAGCCAAATTCAAATATTCTTTAAAGTGACCTTATATATAATAAATCCAAGGCAAAGGATTTTTATAGTGTTACAAATGAATTACTTTCTATGAAGGTGTAAACTGGAACATTCTTATATTTCATATGTTTTGGCTGCCAAACACTTGTATATATGTGTACCACAAACTACTTCAGTCTGGTAAGTAGCTATGATAAAAACAGTTCTCTCATAAACTACTTGAGTAAGAAACAAGAATATTTTACTCAACAATGAAGTAAGTCTCTCTAAGTTAATTTAGAACAAAAGATAATTTAGTGACTAAAATCATGCTTCATCTCTAATATTAAATTATCAAAGCTACAATTTTTATATTCAATTTCATGAAACATCTGTCTAAATTCTGCCATTTTTGTTAATGTTAGAACCGTAATCTCAGTTGCACCTATTTTATAGGATATTTCAGCATGATTTTTTTTTAAATAGTTTCAATAGCCATGAAGGAGAAAAAATTACAATATTTTTTCCTCCAGCTATCAAACCAATGAAGACATTTTAAAGAATTTCATACGTGTCTTGACTTCAGGACTCAAATTTGTATCACACAGGAGATTCAAGTTCTTTAATTTTATATTCAGGCCTGAAGTATTTTGGATAATGATTTAAATCTTGCTACCTATGTTTGATTCTAACACAAAGGAGGTAGTACATTAGCCGTTGCTAGTAACAATGAAGTACAGTAGTGGACCAAAATGACGATGATGCTGAAACTGTAAACTGAGTCGTAGATAGTTGTTATTAAATACATTGGTACTCTCTTCAGAAGTAGACTACAATCAAAATAAACTATCCTCATTTTTCCTGAAGGGAAGTATTGGCAATCTGTTAATATACAATAAAGTCCAGCCTTACTTCAAATAACTTCAAAATATCTAACTGAAACTTTGAGATAAGCACAAATAAAGAATTCAAATAGATTGCACGACTAGTACTTAGCTCTACACAATCCAGTCTGAAAAAGATTTGGGAGAATGTTAAATGTGTCAGGACTAAAGAGCCAGCCAGCCTTTTGTTTAATGACCCTACAGCAAACTATACGCTTAGTTCATTTAGTATAATGTGAGAATGTGATTCCTTGTAAAAGTTAAAAAGCTATTCCCATGAATTCGCTTTCGGTATAAAGTGATTAGTTGATATTGTCCCTCTTTCTGCCACTTGACAAAAAGTGAAGAAGAGAAAATTTCATTTGTCATTCATTTCACACAATCACTTGCAGCTCTGTTTTGTTTTAAAGTAAACATCTGCCATGCACTGCTCTTGCCTTTTCTGAATGTCATTTCCTTATGTAAGCTGGGTGCAAAGAAATGTGTCTGCAGACATGATGTTGCAGGATCATGACAGTTTAACATACTAATGACAGCATGCTAACAGTGGAGTTTGTTTATATCGCTGATATTAATAAGGTATCTGGATCTAAAAACACACAGCTGTTAAATGTTTCCATGTTTTTGTTTGTGGTTCTATGGGCAATTTCTATAGATTTTTAAAGCAACTATGGAAGGGAGCAACCTCACAAAATTAGATCGAAGTCCAGCTTCTCTGCTCACTTTATATTGCCTGAATCCCCACTTTTAAAAGCATGACCAGAAACAAAGTCATATTAAATTCAAAAATCTGGTTTTCTAAATTAATAATGGTATACACAATTATATTACTAAAAATTCTATTTCTCATTATGCTTCTGAAAATAAAGTATTCATCCTTAAAGGACCCTGAACACTTAACAACATGACAGGCCAAAAAAACAGAAGCGCTCCTTTCGACACAATTGTTCTGTTCTTCATGCACAAATACACACATATTTATGCTTTAGGTACTTAAATTTACTATCTATACTTCGCAGAAACAATATAAAAACTGAAACACATATTGAAATAGATACTTCTGACCAGTAAGCTTCTCAATAGCCTAGCAGATGCCAAAATGAGGAAAGATTTACACCCGAGCTTATGAAAATGCAGGAAACATTTGAGAGTAATAAAAGTAAATGGTGGGAAATGCTAACAGCAACAGCTGTGAAAAGGAATTATGGAAGATTAAAAGTATAAAAGAGAGCAATGGTAGTAAAAAAGAGTCTAAAATTTAATTTGCTTTAAAGGGTGAAGTGCTGAATGTGTGCCCATAGTGAATAGCTCAATACTGTGGCATACATGCTTCCTTTAACTGTCCGTAGTAAATCCTGCGCTGCTACCAGAAGCACCAAACGGAACAGATAATAGTTGCAACATGGCAGAACAGAGGTGACATCAGTAGCAAACTGCAGAGACGTAGCAGAAAGCACTGTACTAGTACAGTGCTGAAATATACCTTACAAAAAAACATCTGCACAGAAAGGCACAACATAAAGTATGTCTGTCCACCAAATAATATCCCAAAGGGTTAAATTCCAAATAACATCAGCAATTTCAATGTTCTGCCAAGACTATACAGTATGAGAACAGGCATTACATTCTATTAGAATTTTAAGTTACTGTTTATGATGTCTCTCAGCCTTTTCTGACACTACCAACCCTACAAAACAGGGCTCCCAGCTCAATAGCCCTTGGAACCCTGGAAAAGTTCCTTTTCCAAAAGTACAATATTCTAGCTTAAGGCTCATCTACTCAGACAAACACCAGAAGACTTACAGTCATTCATGCAGGAAGTTAGTTAATAAACTACAGGCAAAATCTGGAATTATTTTATTATAATTATAATTAATAATGTATTATGGTGATTACGCTTTGGCTGAGAACAAACAGGCCAGCCTGAACTAGTCTGAGGTAACTGCCAAATCTTCTGCACGTGTGACAGATGGTGGAAGCATTTTAAAGACTTCCTGTGCACAAGAACTGTGTGTAACGGGGGCTTTGATTCAATGCAACAGCAAAACAGCTGAAGTGGGTCATGACAAAAGCACAATAAGCAGCACAGGCTACCTTTTAAACCTTTGGGTTTCATCTGAAGGAAAGGCAAAATGAAAAAGAATAGTGCATTCAAGGGATGTGAGAGAAGGTGACTGCATAACTTGTGCTGGCTGTTGACTGATGAAAGTGGAGGAAACCGTGGATTTTGACGCAGTGCAATAAATTCAGCAGGTATAGCACGTGGAAGGACAATGGTTAAAATCAGTGGAACTATAACCCCTTCTAAAAGGGCTCCTTTAAACTTCCCTAACAGTTTTTTATGGACAACACAGAGTGGTTTGGAAACACTGTAGCTTACTTTTCAATAAACCTTATTCTTCCCAAGAACATTATTCATTTTGTGTGCTTATGTCTAATCTCTTTTGGCTCATCTTACTTTGAAACGGGTTTTGAACTCCAAGAATATTCCTCAAATACTCCCTCTAAGAGTCCCAGAAGGCAAATGCTAGAGTGTAGAGGAGGAAGACAGAATAATAAATGAAAAGTAATATCATACCACTGAGAAGTCTCTCAGCCACATCCAAATTACACCCACTGCAGAGAATCGATCTTCCTCTCTAATTAATTTCTTATGGTATCTGAAGCAAGGTAAGTTGCAAAGAACAGGCATTTATAGGCCAAAAAAGATGCCGCCAGTGTCCCTTCAGACCTTCACTTAACCATTACAATACTTTCCCTAGAACAAGCAAAAATATGCTGTCTTCCTTTCTATACCAATGTCCTTTCCAGAGCAGTATGCAAGCAAAACCTCAGAGCTTTTGGAAAACTCTATAAAAGAGTC
>NW_009702892.1:10261-12957 GCF_000703405.1 Apaloderma vittatum | reverse complement strand
TCTAACCAGCAAGTCGGTTCGCCTGAAATTTGTAAGACCTTTGTTACGGGGAAGCAAGTTGCTGTTTCTACAGAAAATAACAACGTTAAAGTGCAGGAAGGTGGATGGTGGGTCTGGTTTTCACCGCCTCCATTTTACTATGTGCTGTTAATGCTACAACCGTCCTCTTATTACCCCATAACTCAGGAGAGTTCTATGTCTTGTTTTGTGTCCATCCTGCTAGCTTACTGCAGTAAGGGTGTCAGCCTGGAAAAAATGGGATTCTACTTACTTTTTCCTCAGTTCTTACACCGAGATTATGTAAGCTCACATGCTATTGTGCCAAATGACATGTAAATATGTTTTTCTTTATTAACATTCTGTAATAAAAGTAACTTTAAAATGCATTAGGAAAGAGCGCTGATATACTTGTTAGCATCTCTAGAGGGTTCTGTTTGTCACAGCTTCTCAGGAGAAGTTTGGTTGAGCTTCAAGGAAAGCTATCAGAGCAGAGCCAAAACTGGAACCTTTTAAAGAATGTTAGTTGTGAGCCTTTTACAACCATAAGAACAGTGAGCTATTGTTCTTGTTATGGTTTGAAGAATTCCTTGGGCTTTGCTAGGGTTAAAATACCAATCAAGTGTCTTACTTACAATAATGTGCTTATTTCTCCATGAACATGCTTATCAGTGCTAGAAAAAAATCTCAATTTCAACTTTTATTATTTCTGGACTTCGTAGTTATTGTCTTTCTGGGTTTTAGGCATAATGTATACGCATTTATTAATGTCTGAACTGAAAAAGTCTGTTTCTCCGAATTCAGCGCTAGAATTCAGCACTATTTCTAGAATGTCGGGGCATTTCTGCTTTCTCCCCTTTCGGTTTGGAAAGGATTATTTGGAAGCGCGCAGCTGCAGATCTCGCATGCCGTAGCTGAACTGGAAAGTTACCCATGGGTAACATTCACCTTGTGCTTTGCAGGCTGCAGGAGCTCATGTCAGATGATCAGCGAGAAGCAGGCCGAATCCCTCGCACAATTGAGTGTGAGCTGGTTCAAGATCTTGTGGACAGCTGCGTCCCAGGAGATATGGTCACAATTACAGGGATAGTAAAGGTGTCGAGCACTGAAGAAGGTAAAATACATCATCTGAGAACACCTATTCCCTAGGGTGGGGATTTTTCTAGTAATCACATGGGAACAACAGCCACGCCCCTTACTTTGAGCTGTTAAAGTTGTAAACACGTTAAGTGTATATTTCTTCAGACGTTCCCAGGTTTTTATAACAAGGAGTTATTCTGAAAAGCCAGAGCAGTGCTACCCGCGAGGAGCTGTTTCCAACATACACTGTTTGAGAGGGGGTTTCACCACGCACTGGTCTGTACACAGCTGTGGCCCTGAATCTGAAATGCCAGCCTGGCGTCTGTCAGGTGATAGCAAAGTGTTCTCTGGACCACTAATGTAGGAGGGACGTCCTTATTTCCTGAAGTCTCAGAGACTCGTTATTTGCTGAACCTTTTCCTATTAATACCTATCATTTGAATGAGACATGAATGGCAACCTGATGGGAAAACTATCTCTCTGTTGTGTGAGTATTACCTTTCTAAGTTTAGTCCTTCCTGGAGGAATTTCACAACTTCTATTTTTTTTATTCTTTTTTTCTTTTTTTTTTCCCCAAGTGAAGAAATATGTTGTACATAGCTATAATAGAATATATTGCAGCAAACTGCAGTACTGATTTACTGTGAGACCACATTGTCTCCTTAGTAATCATTTGGCTATAAGATAATGACTAATAATTAAAGCTACATGTTTAATTCTACTGCACTATGGATCATTTTCTCTAAATATTGAGTGGAAACACTTTATATTAAATTTCTATTTGACTAGAATAGTATTCCTGAATCCTAGACTAATTCCTGGAAATTTTTCATTTATTAAGGGAGAAAATTTTCTTTATCTCAGACCTTTAAAGGTTATCTATAGTCCAACCCCCCTGCAGTGAGCAAGGACATCTTTAACCAGATCAGGTTGTTCAGAGCCCCATCCAGCCTGACCTTGAATGCCTCCAGGGATAGGGCCACAACTACCTCTCTGGGCAACCTGTGCCGGTGTTTCAGCACCCTCATAATAAAGAACCTCTTACTAACGTCTAATCTAAATCTACCCTGCTCCAGTTTAAAACCATTTCCCTTCATCCTGTCACTGCACGCCCTTCTAAACAGCCCCTCCCCAGCTTTCCTGTAGCCCTCTTCAGGTACTGGAAGGCCTCTATAAGGTCCCCCTGGAGCCTTCTCTTCTCCAGGCTGAACAACCCCAACTCTCTCAGCCTGTCTTCAGAGGAGAGGTGCTCCAGCTCCAGCAGGTCCATGTTCCTCTTGTCTTGAGGGCTCCAGAGCTGGACGCAGTACTCTAGTGAGGTCTCAACATAGTTCTGCAACACAGAGGTGCAGAACTGCCTCCCTTGATCCACTGGCCACATTCCTTTTGATGCAGCCCAGGATGTTACTGGCATTCTGGGCTGTAAGCACGTTTTGGCTCATGTCCAGCTTTATGTCCACCACTAACCCCAAGTCCTTTTCCACAGGGCTGCTCTCTGTCACATCATCCCCCAGCCTGGATTGATAATGAGGAGTCACCTGACCCAGGGGCAGGACCTTGAACATAGCCTTGTTCAGCCTCTTGAGGCTCACATGGGCCCACTTCTGCAGCCTGACCAG
>NW_009702892.1:0-9969 GCF_000703405.1 Apaloderma vittatum | reverse complement strand
GTTGTGGGGGACTGTGTCAAAGGCCTTGCAGAAGTCCAGAGAGATGACATCCACTGCTCTTCCCTTGCCCACTGATCAGTCACTCCATTGTAGAAAGCCAGGAGGTTGGTCAGGCAGGACCTGCCCTTGGTGGAGCCATGCTGGCTGCCTTGGATCGCCTCCCTGTCCTCCATGTGCCTTAGCAGAGCTTCTAGGAGGATCTGTTCTGTGATCTTCCCAGGCACAGAGGCGAGGCTGACAGGTCTCCCCAGGGTCTTTCTACCCTTTTTAAAGAGGATTGTAGCGTTTCCCTTCTCCAAGTCCCCATGGACTTCACCTGACTGCCATGATCTTTCAAATATCATGGAGAGTGGCTTGGCGATTCCATCAGCCAGTTCTCTCGGGACTCTGGGATGTGTCCCATCAGGTCCCATAGACTTGTGTATGTTCAGGTTCCTCAAGTGGTCTCAAACCTTGTCTTCACCTACTTTGTCCCCTTGTTCCCCATCTTGTGATCCTTCGACTTGGGAGGTGTGAGGCAAGAGGTTGCCAGTGAAGACAGGCAGAAAAGTAAATGAGAACCTCAGCCTTCTCCTCATCTGTTGTTACTAGCTTGCCATTCTTGCTCATCAGGAGGGTTAAATTTTCTTTACCTTTCCTTTTCCGGTTGGTATGCCTACAGAAGCTGCTCTTGTTATTCTTTGCATCCCTTGTCACGTTTAGCTCCAGCTGTGCCTTGGCCTTCCTGACCTCATTACTCTCCTAGTCCAGCAAAAATCGTTTATTGTTTACCTAAATGGAGGGAACTTTAAAGAGCAAATGTAACTAGAAACTTACTTTGCATCAATTTTTGAAAATGCTGATGTTCCATTACTTAAATATGAATATTTTGCACATGGCTGTGCTTAATATTTCTGAATTACCATGTGCCATTTGCAAATAATGTTGGTACTTAATGACAGAAGAAAATATTCCTTCATTCTTTTTCACTTTTTCTAACAGGAGCTTCTAAAAATAAGAATGACAAGTGTATGTTCTTGCTGTATATTGAAGCAAATTCTGTCAGCAACAGTAAAGGACAAAAACCAAAGAATTTTGATGATGAGACTTTTCAAAGATCATTCATGGAGTTTTCACTTAAAGATCTTTATGCTGTTCAAGAAATTCAAGCTGAGGAAAATCTGTTCAGGCTCATTGTGAAGTAAGTTGCGTCAGGCCTGGGCTGGGTCTAGGATTACACTTCTGAGCCTGCACGACTGCCTTCAGACAAACTTGACAGCTATGAAATGTCTAAAGCTTGTGCAAGAGATCCACAGAGACCTAACAAACCTGTTAGGCAGGGGACTTGGGAGGAAGTGAAAGCATTGTAGTGGGGATATTAGGACTTTGAGAGGGATTTAAGGAAGTTAAAAGTAGTTTAGCTCAACCCTGAAACAGAAAGCTATGGGTTAAAAAAGCAATTAATTAATTTTGCTCCTCGCTGGGTAAATTCAGCTCATGAGTACTGTTTTGTTCTCCACTCTGCTCTCCTGCAACAGAGGAAAGAGGTGCAAGAACAGAGTGCAAGGGTGTGAAAGACCCTCAATTCGGACCGAAAAGTACTCCTCTAGCTGAAACATCTCTCAGGCCCTCCCAGTAGAGTCAAAGAACAGGAAACTAGCACCTTTAAAAGCAGAGTTACTTGACTAAGATAGGAATGGATGCACAAACCACTGGGAGACTGATTCTCCTCTATGTGAACTCATACGAAAGGCTTTTCTTGTTGCAAGTATATCTGGTTGTCTGAAAATGTAAAAAAAAAAATGATGCTGCTGATTTAAACTGATTCTGTTAGAAATTTAGCAACAGCTCACCAGAAGTTTTACATGTTTACAGAGATTTTTCTGTGCCAGGAGAGACAGAGCAAGCGATTATTTCATAGTAATACAAGATTTGTATTCTCCTGATGTTATTATGTTCTTTGTTTTTCAGCTCTCTTTGTCCTGCAATCTATGGCCACGAGGTAAGTAATTAAACACCTGTGGCTGAAACTTCAGTTTGAAGTGTTTATGCCGCAGTAAAGTCCTAACGTATGTCTAAAGCTTATCTAGGGTGAGGAAGAGGGACACATACTGTGTTTACAGGTGAGTGTGGCTCACAGTCACCTTCAGTGACGAGGAGGTGGCAGCCCTATACTCTTTAAGTTCAGCCATCCAGAGTGAAAGGGTTATCACAGCCGATTTTAGGGAGCTTTCAGCATTGGTCACCGTGATCAAATAGTTATTAGTGTTGGTATATACCACTACAGGTTGTAAAGGCAGGTTTGGTCCTGGCGTTATTTGGAGGATGTCAGAAGTTTGTGGATGACAAGAACAGAATCCCGGTGAGAGGAGATCCACATGTTCTGATCGTTGGAGATCCAGGATTAGGGAAAAGTCAAATGTTGCAAGTATGGATTGATTTATTCCTATTGTCTGGTTGTATTTTACTCAAATTTCTTTTTATCTTGACTTCCTGTAAGCATGGTAGGATAGCTGTACTAAGACCAAAGGGTTGCTTGAGCTTGGCTGGAGTTATCTTTTCACGTAGGATGCCTCAAATACAGGGTGGTACCCACGGGGCTCCTCTGCTGCCCTTTCCTTCCAGGGAGCCTTGCAGGAGGGATCAGGCCTCTTAAAACACTCACCAGTGCAGGTATACTGGGTCAAGTCTCTGGGCTTTCAAGTATTGGCTTGCTGTCTCGCCCTTATTATATAGCTTTGTTGTTTATTTGCTGTCTTTTTTTAACCAATCCTTTTCCCTGTGGGAAGTTTCACTCTTTTTTTTCCTATCTTCTTTTAGCGGATCCACTGTCAGATAAAGCATGCTCTTGGAACTAACGTGACTTCAGATACCTCAGCTCTCACTTTCTGTGAGGGATACTTCCATTCTCTTACCCTATTCCCGTGTTGCTAGCATAGGTCTTGGCTCTTTGGGAGAGGCACCTGTTGCTGCATTTGGGTTTTAATCTTGGTGTGCATTTCTGCATGACTGTGATCAAATCAGTTAGTAATACAATTTTTTTTTTTCATTTTAAACTGAATGTGTTGAAATGCTTAGGCACAGCCACAAGTTTTGTGGCCAAAGTTATTCCTGCTTTTTTGCTAAAGTATGTCTCTTGGGGTTGCGATGAGTTACAACTTCACTGTTGGGCCACGTTAAGTAGAAAAAAACAAATGTGGATTTACTTTGAATTGTTTCTGTAGATTAAGATTATAAAATTCTTCACCTTGAGGAGGGAAAAAGTATTTTTCTCTTCTAGGCAGTATGTAATGTTGCTCCTCGAGGTGTGTATGTTTGTGGTAATACTTCCACCAGCTCTGGCCTGACTGTTACACTGTCTCGAGATGGTGCTTCTGGAGATTTTGCTTTGGAAGCTGGTGCTTTAGTGCTTGGAGATCAAGGTAATACATGTGATGCTCCAGGTTTTGTATGAGTGTACATGGGGGATGGGGGTGTGTATGCTACTGAGTCTAAGATTAACTACAGTCCTTGCATAACTGTGAACTAAAAATTTAAATCTGAAGCGTGAATTAGCTTCCCACACCTTGGGAAGTTCCAGGTTTCTCCAGTGACTTCTCTGGAGGTGTTTCCTGCTTTCCTTGGGCTTAGGAAGTGTATGAAGCTGGAGTTCTGCAATTCACACACCAGCCTTACTTAATGGGTTAAAGAACTGGAGTTTCCTAGTTGAGAAATTTCTGACTTAAGTGCAGATGCTGAACTAATTTTAAAAAACAGGTGGTTTGTGATGTTTGTCGTCTATTTCTGTTTTTAAAAGCCTTGGTTGTCATCTTAATGTGTAGTCAAGACGCTGCTTCTGCAACCAGGGCAGCTCCATAATGGTTCAGCTGAAACACCGTGAAATGAAAACAAACCTTTCTGAAATGGAGACTTGATCTTCTGCAGCCCCTAGTACTCTAGGCTGGACTTCTGATGTAGCACTGGACTGTAGCATACATGTCCATCGGTTAATGTCTTTTCTAACAAGTCTTCATCCTGTGTTAATTGCTTCCAGGAATTTGTGGAATAGATGAATTCGATAAGATGGGAAACCAGCATCAGGCTTTGTTGGAAGCCATGGAACAGCAAAGCATCAGTCTTGCCAAGGCTGGCATCGTCTGCAGTTTGCCAGCTCGGACGTCTATTGTTGCTGCAGCAAACCCAGTTGGAGGACATTACAACAAAGCCAAAACGGTGTCTGAGAACTTGAAGTGAGCACTCGCTGAAATGCTGCTTGTGTAGTTCATGCTCAGTAGTGGATGCTTCTGGCAGTCTTGTGGCTTGTATATAATTGCTTTCTAGTTTCCTGGAGCTTGAATACAAACTTACTCTAATAATTTTTAATGGCTTTTGAGAGAGAAATTGCTGTTCTGCTTTACTCTGAATGAATGGGACAGGATTTTTTAAGTGTCCTTGAAGTGGAGTGGCATTGCTTTAATTTTTCCAGTTCTTTATGAGCACTGTTTGGTTTTCTTGTCTTAACTCTAGGATGGGGAGTGCTTTACTGTCGAGATTTGATCTAGTTTTCATTTTGCTGGACACCCCAAATGAAGATCATGATCACTTGCTGTCTGAGCACGTAATGGCAATCCGAGCTGGAAAGCAGGCAGCACGCAGCAGCGCTGTTGTGACTTGTACCAAGGACCGCTCTGTCCTTGAAGTTGTTTCAGATCAACCGCTGCTTGAAAGACTAAAGGTAGGACTTGTCCTGTGACTGGTGCTGTGCCCCTTCTTGTGGTGTTTCTTGCATTGGGACACAGGAACCCTGACCTGCTGGATATTCTCAGTCTCCCACTCCCATACTTCTCGTGATAATTGGCGATGAACTGGAGAGTAAGGATTTAAGGCTCCAGCCACCAGTTTCTGCCAATTGTCTATTGTAGCTAACATTGCCCACCCTGCTGGAGCTGTTAAAGGTGTGTCTCAAGCCATCTTCGTCTTGACACAGAAGAGAATTTATTAGCTGAGCTGGTTTTTATTTTGGTTGCAGTAGTGGGAAGACACTTTGCCTGAGATACATCAAAGCAAATTGCTGTGTTTTATATTCCAGTAAAGAGCCACAGAACTAGACCAGATATAATAATTTGATACAACATGATGTGCTGTGAAGTATCGAGTCTGAGTAAAGCAATGTGTAAACAGATCCTTGGGTATCTGCAACTCATGGCAGATTTGGGGATTATAGGAGAGGAAACATTTCTCACTAAGCTTAAGTGATCAGTTTGAGGGCTGTTTCTGCCATGCCAGGTCTTAGGAGAAATATCCCCTACTGGAGCCAGACACTTTTGGAAATGGGATATCAATAGTGATGGTTTAATCTTCTGCAGAGCTATAGCTTATAACAACTGGGAAATTTGATTTTCTCTTTTTGAGAAAGAATTATTGATATAGTTAAATCATATTTGGCACTTCTTATCTTTGGCTGCTTTTCATAAAATAGCCAGTTGTGTTTAATTACATGTCTAAGCATAATTTATGGATTTCTTAAGTAGATGGTTCATATATGAAGCACTAAAACCCTTTATTTACAGTGATGATTTCACCAGATAAAGCATGGCAAATAAATGTGTTAAAACTTGTATTGCACAAGGCTCTGACAGACAGAAACCTAACCTCTTTGCAATTGGGTTAGATCTTACCAGGCGAAAACTTTGATCCCATTCCACATCAGTTGCTGAGGAAGTATGTCGGATATGCTCGGCAGTATGTGTGCCCAAATCTATCTCCAGAAGCTGCTCAGGTCCTCCAGGAATTCTACCTTGAGCTCCGTAAACAGAACCAAGGAGCAGACAGCACACCAATTACCACGAGGCAGTTAGAATCACTTATTCGACTTACGGAGGTAAATGCAAGCTGTAATACTTAAGGGATTGAAAGCAAAGAGATTATTCCTAAATTACCACTGATATCCTATGAAAAAAAAAAAATTTAAAAATTGAGAATGCAGGAGACTTATGAGTGCTTATGAAATAATGTTTCTTAAAGCCTCTTGTAAAGTAAAACATCCTTGAGAGAGTGGAAAGAGAATCTATGACATTCTCCCAAAAGGAGGAAAAAGTAGGTGCAGGCAGGCACCAGCTGTTGCATGTCTTGAGAACTGCTGCTGTTTTCCCTAATGCTATGCCTTAATAACACTAGTTGTGATCTGCTCCTTCCAAAGAACAAGTAAACTCCAAGCTATGGCCTAATAATGCAAGTATGCAGAAGGTGACATTGAAATGCTGTAGAAAAAATAGAGGAATCTTCCTCTAAATCCTGTAGGCCCAGGTTCCATTGCTGCTCCTAAAAATGTATGCTTGTGGTAGAGCAATTGTAGCCTTCTTTCATATCAGCAAAGTATCTTAAATATACTTTTGTGGGTTTTTGTTTTGTTTTGTTTTAAGGCACGATCAAGGCTGGAATTAAGGGAGAAATCTACAAAGGAAGATGCTGAGGATGTGATAGAAATAATGAAGTATAGGTAATACATGCTGCTTCAGAAATAAATAAAGCATCACAGTGCTATTAATTCAGAATTTGTTTTTAAATGTATGTACACAAACACAATGAAGAAATTACTTTATGAAGTTCTAGGCCCGTGATACCAACATTCAGATTTGTTAGCTCTTTAAAACTGATAGCAACCCTACATTGAATATGATGGCTTGAGCATTTGAGTTGTATCACTGTAGCAGTTATATGTATTTGTGCACAGTAACTTAGACACAAGGTGCTGCCAAAGGCTTTTTTTTCCTCTTATGTGATTAGTTTCTATTGTTGCAGTTGAACAATTTAAGTTTAAAAGCGATTTGGACAGATGCTTAGTCTAAGTCCCCTAAAAAGTGGCTTTTTACTATAGGATGGTTTCCTATGTGGGTTCTGACAGCTTTCTGAAGAAGTTATGTTTCAGGAAGCAAATTCAGGTACTCTTGCTTTTACCTCCTGATCTTTACCTCTTGATCTTTACAAATATATTTTTAGCATGCTGGGAACCTACTCCGATGAGTTTGGAAAACTGGACTTTGAACGCTCACAGCATGGGTCTGGGATGAGCAATCGGTCACAAGCAAAAAGATTTGTTTCTGCCCTTAATGGTATTGCAGAGAGAACTTACAACAATCTCTTTGACTTGCAACAGCTTCGACAGATAGCGAAGGAGCTACAAATTCGAGTAAGTTTGGAAATCAAGCATTTCAACAAACTGCAAGACCAGTCGAAATTATTTACTGAAAAATACCAAGTGGAAAAGATGCACCTGTTGTGCCTCTCTGCAGTGAATGGAAATAAGCAGTGCTTGCTGCTTTCAAGGCTGATCACTCTTCCTGAGTTGCCTTTGATTTACTGATCTTCCCTAGCTGTTAACAACACCTTGCACTAGTAAGGGTTGGTTCGGCTTCTGCAGCTGGCCCTTAAGAAGATTCTGCTTTGTTTTGTGAAAGGCAGTTCTGGTGGCAGGATGCTTCACCTCCTCTGGCTCCCCAGGGGACACAGACCTAGTTTAATTCCTAAGTTTAGGCTGTTCTATTTCAGCACTGCTGTGATACTTTGTGTGGCCTTCTCTGATCCAACTATGCCTCTTGGGTTTTCACTCCTGCTTCAAGTGTCCTAATATTGTATCCTGACAGGAACATCATGTGGGATACATGGCCACAGATGTTTTATCCTGTAACTGATTTGCACGCTGTACTGGAGGAGTTCAGCCAAACAAAAATATCGATAGCTAATTCTGCTTTTTTTGCTTCATGATACAAAGCTTTAAATGCCAATTTAAAACTTAGAACTGTATGTCAGATTAGAAAGTGAAAAGTAGTGACAATTAATTTGATACAGAGACTGGTTCAATAGGCTTGTCTCTTAAATACAGAGGTGCTTAAATTGCAGAGGTGCTGAGTGGCCTGGTCTTGGCCAGAGGTGGGTCTGACTTTTACCTGGGGCTGGGGAAGGCTCTCGACATTTTGCAAGAGTCATCCCCGAGAGCACCCTGCGTGTTGCTTCCAAAAACGCCACCAGACTCAAACCCGTGACACTAAGCTTTTCTTTTCACTAAGTTCTTTTAAACTGTTTATGGTGCTTTTTGTCAGATAAAATGTCACTGTCCTAATTTGATATTTATTTTTGTCTTTTCCCAGGTGTCCGATTTTGAAAGCTTTATTGGATCCCTAAATGATCAAGGCTATCTTTTGAAAAAAGGTCCAAGAGTTTATCAGCTTCAGACTATGTGAAGAGCCACCATGATAAACTTCCTTGAGACAAAATCACCACATCTGGAATGGACTGAGGGACGCGCAGCAGTGAAGCCTGCTGGACCGCAGCCTAGCGCAGCAGGCAGTGCCGGGCTGGCACTGCGACTGTAGGGCAAACTGACGTGTGGTGTCGCGGTGTCACTCACCCTATAGGACTGCTACTCCCAAATCAGACTGCGTAAGACTAGCAATACCTCATCATCCTTGAGGAGTGGGAAGTGTTATTCTGTATCGACATTATTACAGTGCAATAGCAGATTTTGCTTCTAAACCTTGTGATGTTGGTGCCACAATTTTAAAACCAGGTTATCTTTCATGAGGATATGATGAGGTGTGGTTTTAGCATTATAGTTAATTTGAGGGATTTAAGGTATAGAAACGTTTCTAGAAAGCTGGGGACCTTCGTGGTGAGACAACACAGTTTTGTAGCTGTAAAAAATGATACCTTATTGAAACAGACTTAATTTTCTGCTTTGCAGCTCCGAATTTGTTGGTCTTTGTAGCTGAGATTATTTGAAAGGCAAGTCTCATTTAAGAAAATACCCTCATTACAATAATAAATTTGTAAAACAGGGATTGGATTTTTTTGTCTTTCATTGAATTTCATATATGAGAAATCTGGGATTTATTCAAGAATGTTGTATGCTAACAGTGAAGGCTGGTGTGGGTGTTAATGGCCATTATAAGATACGTAACATGAACACGTTATGATTTTTGGTGTAACTCAGTTCCTGCCGCAGAAGAATGTGTGTTCTGCAAGAATAAAGTGCTGAATGTTTCCTGACTTTCACGAAATCAAAATCATGGTCTAGTGCAATGTGCTGACAGATCAGAAGCTTTCAGTGTTAAGTATTAAAAAACAACCCACCTCACCCCCCAACAAAATCATTTTAAAAAATCAAGAATGCATTGCTGATAGAGCTCTGTTTTCCCTCATTTACTTCAAAGGAAAGGTATGATACACAAATTTAAGACAAGAAAATAATTCAGTATTTTGGCTTCTTTGTTAAGTGGCATCAGGATCTGATCTGCATGCTTCCACAGCACCTTTGTAAGGAAAATACAAGCTGATAGATTTGAAAAAAAAAAATTTTCTTAAAACTGCTCACCGCTGCCTCGGCGTGCACTGACCTCAGCATACTTGAAACTGAAAACCAGTTCTCCCTTGTGACATCCCTCTGGATGGCAGCGTGACCCCCGGCTGTACCGGCCACTGCTCGTGTGTTACCAGTGAACTGACTCATGATACACTTTGCCTCGGTGTCCAAGAAAGGTTCTTCTGCTCCCGCCTTCACGCTCCCCACGTTTAAAACTCCATCTAATTGATGTGGTGGAGGAATGAATCAACGAGGTGGAAGGCATTTTAGCTACTCTCTCTCAACTCATTCTAACAGCTGTTGAAGAGGTCAAGCCTACATGTGAGTGGGTTTGGTTTGGTTTTAAAGAGCCTCCATTTGTTTGTCCAGTTACTGACCGCTGCATGTAATTAAAGGTGATTGAAGAGCTGGGGATCAAACCTTAGCTGGGTGCAAACTGACACCAGAAATACGGAAAACGACAATGAAACAGCAATGTTTTACCGCTATGGAAGGTGGGCAGAAGCGAGTAAATGACTGCAACTGGAAAAGTAAGCTCCTTTCTCCTTGAGCTGAACTAAACATGGGGGAGGGAGGGTGAAGAGCAAGTACGAAGAACAAGACACTACTCAGAGCCCCTGAGAAGTCACTTACGTTCCAGCGAGCCTCCACCT
>NW_009702891.1:5615-63918 GCF_000703405.1 Apaloderma vittatum | reverse complement strand
AGAGGGTATCATCTGCGAGGGGAAAACGAAACTGGGGAAAGTAGAATTAATTTTAAAAAACCGATTTCTGTATCCAGAACAGTTGTTCTGAGAGGGAATTGCCAGATGCTTTCTGTCAGGAATACTGGCCCTCTCTCTAAATTTCTTCATGCTTTGTATTACAGAGTATGTGATCTCCATCGTCCCTCTAAGATGTAATGCCAGGGGGTGAGCAGGGGCCCAGCTGCAGGCTGGTGAAGCCCCACTCAGTTTGGTGGCCACTGACACCTGCAGAAGGCATCCCCAACCCAGTCTGCTACCTGGAAGGCAGCTGTAGGGAGATGGGTGTTGGCCTCTTCTCTCTTGTGAATAGCGACAGGACAAGAGGGAACGGGTTCAAGTTGCGCCAGGGCAAGTTTAGATTGAATATGAGGAAAATCTTCTTCACCGAAAGGGTGCTGAAGCACTGGAATGGGTTGCTGAGGGAGGTAGTAGAGTCACCATCCCTGGACATGTTTAAAAAAAGGCTGGATGGAGCACTACAGAAGATGGTTTAGTGTTCTGGTGGTGTAGGGCTGTAGCTTGGACTGGATGATCTTAAAATCCTTTCCAGCCTTGATATTTCTATGATTCTGTGATTCCATGACAGCGAGGCCGTGATCTGTGAGAGAGGAGCCTTGCCAGCCTCGGAGGCAGGATACCCCACAGGTCCTAATGTGCAGACTTGATAATAGGGATCAAATTCCTCCTACGATAGAAAGACAGGCACCCGTGTTTTTGTGGGATGTTCAAGCAGGTCTTTGTATTTCCATAATTCAGGAAGTTTTGTCTTAAATAAAAAGACAACGTTTAGATCAGTTTGTGAAATCACCCAGTAAATCAATTGGGCTTTGGGGGTGTGACAATACACCACTTACTCGTTCTCATTGTTCCTGTAGTTCCGTCATTCCTGCATCTCTTGGATCCTCCTTCCTCCCTGCGCTGAGAAGGTGCTGCCCGTGTTGTCTAACAATGGATAGTCCATCCATGTGTTCTTGGGTATTCCCACTCTGCAGGATACAGTCAAAACCAGAAATTGTTTAAAAGTAGTCTTTATCACCTGTAGCAGAAGGAAACTCTTTGAAACCCTGCAACCTAGAAGAGGACCTCGTGGGCCAAGGGATGTAGTGAGGCTTTCAGATTTCCCTGTGCAGTAGTAGTACCAGGCAGGAATCAGTAGAGAGGAAGACTTTTTTTTTTACCCCACCTTAACTCTTAGAGGCACCAGTGATTTCCAGCGTGATCCAGTGTCTGAAAGGAACTATAAAACTGCCAGGCCACAGTCATCTCAAACTTTAAAAGCTGCACTATCCATTGCAATGGTGTGGTGAGAGGGGGCCATAGTTTCTTCACAAGACACCAGCTGTCAAAGCGGCCAATTGACAAGAGTAAGATAAAATGACATAAACTTATGAACGGCAAAGTGTTCTGTTATAAGAAATAAAGCTGACTTTGCCATTGCAATAATATTTTCAGAAATGATTGAACACATCTTCTCCAAATTAGAGTATTAACAAGTGAAAAAAAACCCTCTTGACTGCGTTTAGTTAAAATTATCAAACAGAGAATCCCATGGTAAGCAACGGCAGAGACTAACTTTGCTTGGTGTAGGCAGAGAGAGAAAGAACACAGCACCTAGTCTAATAATAGGGTTTTATGCTGAGAGGAAAAAAAAAAGGAAAAAGGAAGACAGGTCTTTCCCTCAAAAAATGTGGAGATATAGGGGTGTATATACATTCGAGAAAGAATCAGTTGTTTTTATAAACTACAAGAGAAGTCTGTAGTTCTTCTGTACCTCAGCAGCATGGCACATGAAACACATGTAACCAAAAGTTTATTACTGAGCCTATCTTAAGCCAAGATTATACAGGGCTGAGAATCTGCTGAAATTTGTTTGTTAATTGTAAACAAAATAGTATTTCCCCAAATCCAGCCAGAAATTATTTCAGTCCTTTACAAAAATGGGTAACAGGGCATGTAAAAAGAAGATGCGATGGAAACATCAGATCTCAGAGAGCTGTACCAGGTTTGTTCCACTGGAATTGTTCAGGTACATCAAACAAACCTTTCTTTTATGTGACACGTGCTGTAGACAATTAATGATCTGCATGATCATCTGCTGAAGCGCACTGCTGTACAACTCTTCCAGCACAACTATTTCAAACCTTACTAAGCCATACCTGACCTTTCAGACAGATAGGATAGTATACTTACATTAATACGTTTTGTGCACTCAAAACTGAGTTTATTTTGCTATGTTTAATACCAAGTTAAATATTGCCCCTTTTGCCTGCAGTTGCTAAAACAGGGAAGTGAAGGACCATCTCTCACTGCTCCATCAGCAGTATTTACTGCAATGCTTAAGCACTGGAATCATGTGAGCGACCTGCATGGTCCTCTCTCCCCTTTCCCAGACTCTCCACGTTGCATCTATGTCTGAGCCCGTTGCTAAAGTTGCTCTTCTGTCCTCTGTGGTGGCTAATTTTTAATATGTTTTTAACATCTTTCCAAAATCGAAGAACGATGCCTTTGGTAAAATACTTCTGCATACTGAGATTCAGAAAAGAACTCTTTTCCTGTGTATCTGTGACAAGAACTAGGATGTATCTAATATTAAAATCTGGGAGGAATTGTTACCGTGGTGCGAATCAAGGCTTGTCACCAGTGAGGCACAGGGAGCTGCCTCCCCAGCAGTCTGGTCAATTCAGAGCCGTGCTCCTCTCCCTGCAGATTTTAGATATTACCCTTTTTTTTGGCCATACAAGGTATGAGTTTTTAAAACTGTTATCAGACTGTTTAAATTCTTTACTGCTAGAAAGTGAAATGATAAGTGGAATTGGGGAATTATTCTAAGTATGTTGTACAGCAAAACTGTTTCTGCAAGGTACAGTCAATTTTGTCAGCTTGGTACTGACATTTCTGATGCTGGAATTTCTTGAGAATGATTTGTAGAACTAAATAAGAGAACAAGTCTAGCTAAAACCAATCCTAAACAACTGACATAATTATTTCTGAAACTGAGTTTAAAATTAGTGTTCTATGGGGGAAAAAGGTGGCATTGGTGGCTTTAAACACCACTTTTCCCATGGAAGTTCACCTGGCAATTTCTTTTTCATTCATCTAGACAGAAGGTCTGTCAGTTTTCAGGTTGACAAAAACAGAGGTGGTAGCATTCACCAGCCAGAGGACAGTCCCTGGAAGCTCCCAGTCTGAAGTTACATCCACAGCTTCTCCTATAAAAGCAATTAAAATTTAGATTAATAACATCCCAAGGAAATACAGAATTTCACCTTATTTCACAAGATTTGTGCACTGTATTTTTTCAGTTATGTCTACAGGTTACCAGCTGTGTGCCATAGTACAACAATTTGAGCAGCTTGATGTAGATATGCGGATAGTGCTGGATTCAGAAGCAAATTCAGCTACAGAGCCTCAGTATAAAGCCAAAGCTGTGATCGATACGCAGTGTAGCTTTGCTCAAGTGAAGTATCTCAGCACTTGTCTCCCCCACCCCACTGCGAGTGCTTATACTATGTAATTGCTCCAAAAAAAACCCCTCTTTTTTTTCCAGTGTAGGAGTAGTCCAGCTATTGATGTTTATTTGGAAGATGGTGTTGGAAACTGTAGTGTCAATATTCTAGTTTACTATCTTTTCCTTCTGTTTCTAAATCTGGTTTAAAAAACAAACTGAACGCAAACTGCTCTTCTTTAATCAGAAACACTGGCTCTAGGAGCTCAGAATTTATGAACAGTTCTAAAATAACAAACAAGTACAATCATCCAAGGAGAAAATGTTTTTGGTAACGAAGTGGGTTTCAGGTCAAATTATTCAAAGACTGTAGTGAACTCGGGTTGCTTAGATCGCACATGCGTGCAGTTACGAGAAGCTGCTGTGCCCTGGTGTTTTTCTTTTCAATTCACATTACACAAACAGCTTTGCTATCTCTGTTGAGACTCCCCTGGTTTTCCAGGTTGCTCCCTTCCTTTCTTGAAGATAGCACCAGCTTTTTTACTTCCTAACAGCTCATCTATTTAGGAGTAGAGAGCAAACATGACGTTTGAGATAAGGATATGATTAAGAGGTGCTTTAGTGGTTCATGAATTCTAGCAGCCTTGCAAGATTTGGATAAGGCCTTTGCACAAGGGAAGTTCATTGAGAGAGACAGCCTGGCATTTCAATTTCAAAAGCGTAGTGAGCTGTTTTACAGTGGAGCTTTATTGTAGGCTGTATATTAATCTGATGTCCCGAAATATAACATTTTTAGAAACTTGGTGAGACTTTATTTTTTTACTCTCTTACAAAAAAACATTAATTTTTATTGGTCATGAGTGTCTTAGAAGAATATTTACACTTGAATGGAAGTATCTTAGCCTAGCTAAAGCAATTCTGAAGTTTTCTTAAGAATTGCCTTAAAACCGGGGAAGGACCACCATATTAAATCAATTTTTTTACTAAGTTGGAAAAAGTGCTTCGTTGTTAGCATCAACAATTTACAGATCTTCCAGTGCTCTGAATAAGGGAATTGATAATGTAGGAATAAAAGCTCATATATGTTCACAATGACATCAGGAGACAAATTTAGTATTATTTAATGCTGCCATATGACTCTTCCATGAAACTATTTTTGGTAACTTGGTGACATAAAATATAGAAAGCCAAGACTGTTTGAGGCTCCAAGGTACTTCAGAAGTTTCTTTCCAAATCTACTGTTTCCTATGCCTTGTGGAAAAATCAGTAGAAAGTAATGATAAAAATAAATTTATGCTTTTCTAAAGATTTATATAATAATGGTATATAGTCACTGTATGTCTTTAGGGCCTTCATTCAGTAAAACAGCAAGTCTTTTGCTAAGGTCCATTTTTATTCGGGATACCTCTGAACCTCTTGCTTAAACTTTATGCTGTGTTGAAACCTGAGGTAAAGAATGGGCTCAAGTATTTTTCTGGACAGGTGTAACTTGCTGATTTGAGACAGGAAACCTGCCTTGAAGTCTAAACAAGTAACTTTCCTGTACCAGATTCAAATCAGGCATGAATGTTTTCATGGTGGAAACCCTTGCAGAATGTCTTACAGCTCTTTCATTCTCCAGCTACCAATTTTAACCTCTTCCGTCTCATTGACTTCAGCCAAATCCCTTTCCTTTACACACTTTGTAAATGTAAGAATGAGAGTGCAAACTGCACTATACTTAATCTTATTATATGTGTTAACACACAGGGTGAAATAATTATATTGTGTTTAAATTCCCTGAAATGTGGAGGAGATTATTGGTAGGTGCCTAGTATATCTTTTAAAATAACCCAAAATACTCTCTAAACCTAAATGGTTCATGGCGTTAGAGTTCTCCATCATCTTCTGGCCTTCTGCCCCACTGCTGTAATTACCTTAATTTCTCACCCAATAATAAAACTCTGAACAAAACCAGTGCCTGCTATTAAGTAAAAGTAAAGCTTAGTACAGATTCTCTGCATTCTTTCTTCTCTTCATCTGTGGCGCTTGACAGTTCGCATGGTACAAATGAAACACACAAAGCCTTTAAGCCATCACATACATACATAAAAAGTAACTCAGAGCTTTCTAATGCTGATATGTGTTAGAAACAGTAAATTTTGATGAGGGGCAGTACCAGCTGCTCCATTTGTGTAGAAAACTCAAAGCTGAGTATAGAATCAGAAAAAATAGAATCAGTCCTGTAAGTTTATAAATGCACTATACAGCTTTGTTTCCTCCTGGATCTCACGTGAGCCCTTGTAAGGAGAAGGCAGCTCAGATTCCAGGTCCCCTCTGTCCTTAGTCTGTCTGAGATCACCAGCAGGAGTGAAAATTGCAGGAATACATCTGGCTGTGTAACCAGCTATCCTCTAGCTACTGCGTCAAAATCACCAAATTCCTGTTCTAGCTGTGTGACTTACAATATCCAAGTTGAGTTGTGTTTCACTCATCATCTCTCAAGGCTTTACTTTTTTCTGTGAGAAAAGACCAGTTGTTTGTACACACAGTTAAAAATGTTTCGGCATCACAGGGCAAAATATTAAGAAATACTGAACTTCTAACTTATCAGCTCACTAGAATTAAGAAAGGTCATCTCATCTCCAGGCTAAAATGCTCAATATAACTAGGAAAACCAGTACAGAAAATAAGGTGGCCATTCATGAAAGCAGTCAGCTAGTATCTCAGCTGTTTTCAGCTGCTACAATATCACACAGAGGTTGAAGAGAAAATTGTGGGAAGTTAGTTAGAAGTTGCATGACGTATATATCTAAGGGAATGCATTAATGTCCAAAAATTTCAATGTTTTCTTGTTAGTATCTTTTTCATCTCAAGATCTTCTGATAAATAACAAAATACCTTAAAACCCCATGAAAGTGTGTTCTTCCATCAGGAGGGTGCCCGTTCTGCAAAATACACACAATCCTCAAGAACATAACCCAGAAACTATAATGCCAGCTAAGCCAAATATAAATTTGTGCTTAAAATTAGGCATAGGAAGGCTCTGTTGGTTTTACTCACGCGCTTAAAATTAAGCATATGTTTTAGCACTTTACTGGATTAGGGCCCATGTCAGCAAAATAAATTTCTTGGGAAGAAGTAATAAAAATGTAGCTTGCAGTGAGGTACAGCAGAGCCATTCACAGCTACAGAAGCTTTAAAACACTAGCTGGTATTTATATATTTAAAGAAGAAACAGGCGTTAAACAAAACATTTATTTTAGATAGCTATCTAATTAGTCTGCTGCAGAAGCACCTTCATTTTTCTTAATTTGATGAAAAACATTTTTTGCATCCTTGTATCCCCAAAAGCAAACAAACCTACACATAAAGGAAAAAAAATGTTTTGCAAGCACAAGCTACAAAAGCAATTTTCCCACTGTTTATTAACAACGTGACTGTTCCTGAGATGATACCATTTAATTCCCTGGAGAAGCGGACAGACAGGAGGCCAAGCTTTTTAAACACTGAGTTTCATTACACGCATGTAACTGAATTTGCTCATTTGACTGTATATGATTGTATATAATTGTGTCTATACAGTAAATGTCAGCTAACTAATTCTCTTGTATGCATTGTGTGCTGATGTGTATTTATTTTTAATGCTAATCACCTCTCTAAATATTTCACATTGCACGTCTCGCCTTCAAAGAGACCTTACACTATTTGCAAACCCAGAATGGATATAATTCTCCTAGACTGTGCCCACGTTAATTTTGTTTTCTCCAGCAAAAACTTTCTGTTGCTAACAACAGTGCAGCAAAGTATGAATTCTTGTGTAGATAGAGCTCCTTTGGTGTTTTAAGGGCAGTGCTATCTGGCCCCCTTCAGACCAGCTTTGTCTTGGGTGTCAAGACACCAGTGGTCAGAGCAGCTTACTCTGCTCTAGCACTTCGGCTCTTCACCATAGCAGTGGAGCTGAACCATTGGGCAATTCTCTCACTAACATCTTTACACATAAAATGCATTAAACTCTATCACAATAACAACATCATTTATTCCCTGAACATTACTTCACACCTGAATCACCAGGCAGTACATGTGCATTGTATTTTCTGTGTTTTCAAAAGGAAAATCCTTCATTCAGAAGATGAGACATCATAATTTGCTTTCAAGTTAGATTTTTCTCCAATCTTTAGGAGCCCTCTCCTTATAGCCAATTTTCTGAGGGGGACAAGGTTGCTGAGTACACAGCCTGTGGTGTTTGTGCTCGTCCCTTGTCCCCTGCCACAGCCACTGAGCCTGTTGGACAATTCCAGAAATATGCATTTCTAATTCTCAAATTTTTTTAGAAAATAAGTGTCTTGAGTGCAAAGAGAAGCAGTTGTATCCCTGCAAAAGGGAAGAATAAAGATGGTCTTCTCTCACCCTTGTGACACGTGAGAGAATCTACTAGAATCCCCAGCCTTGAGACATAGAAAAAATAGGTTTCATGACTCCACTGTTACCAGGTTCCTGATTTCTCTGGGATCCAAACCTCAGGATCCTCAGTCCTCTTTGCATATCTTATTTGCACAATCCACTGCTCAGTGAAGACCTGGTTGAGGTCCCAATGTCCTGCTATACAAACAAACATTAAACAGTTGTTTTCTTGGTAGCATAAAACTTAGGAGATCACAGGTAAGAATTAAAGTGGGTCCTAGAAAATGTTTTCTCCGGTGATCCTTGTGGAGAGTTATAAGACTCTAATTAGCAAGCTTTGTAAAAAAAGAGTCTATTCTTCCTGGGTTTTATGTCATAGGTTGCTTTTCCTTCAAAATTTACTCCTTTACCAACATTTCCAATATCCCATTTTGATTTCCGCAGTGATGGCAGGCTAAGTTTTTTAATTGTTTTTAAAATTGCACACTTCTAGTAAACCACTGTGCTACCTGTTCAGCTGGAAATAAGCACCATGGAACCCATAGCACATACCAATCATGCTTCACTTCCATGGCTTCTCATCTTCTACTGATGGGCAGGAGACTTGAACACAAATTGAAATTGTGCTGTGCTGGATGTGTACAGGTTTGGCATTGAGACAGTGCTGAGAAGTGAGTGTAAAGAAGCCTTAGTACTCACCTGCACATTGGCCAGAATTGTGAGAGAAAGGAAAATTTGGTTTATTGGCAATAGCCACAAAGTTGGGGCTAAGTCAAGCTGACCAGATAAGCCAGGCTCTGTTAACCTTATACAGAAACCAGTGCCATATGCCAGGTTAAGATATGACATGGCTGGAATCACAGTTCAGATTCACCAACAGTTAATTCAGTGCTGTGTTTTTAAATAGGTGTCGTAATGGAACCATAAAATCTCCCACCAGGTTAAGGTCTCCAGTTTGGGAGCTTTTTCCTAAAGTATGACATATTTTAAAGCTTAATCATCAGCCCTTCTCCAAGCAAAACTCCTACCCACTTCAGTTAATCTTTGTCAGAATTAGTCCTGGTGCTAAGTAACAGGTTGCAGTTAAAGTAAAATTTAAAAACAAGTTTCTAATCACAGAAATGAAATTCTGAAATAGTCTTCCAACAGTAATGAGGAGTGAAAAACAGTTTTAGAAATGGGATAAAAAAGTACGATTTCAGCTTCATGGAACAATGTTCAATGAACTGCAAGAGGTCTCATCTGGTTCAATTTCTTAGCTACCAAAATCCAATAGCTGGTAGTCATCTGAAATTTGTACTTGCACTGAACTGTTACTGATGAAAATAATTGTCATTAAGTATTTATTTTAGTGAGACCTGAGGAAACCAGAAGATTTAAACCACTGTTATTAACTTTTTTTATAATTCCACTTCTCAGGTCACTTGTAAATACCTGATGCCCAGCTGTTTATGGCCAGCATAAAGAGACTTTGTTTTTAATTTAAAGAGTTTCAGCTTTATTTTTAGGAGTAATATTTCTATCCAGAAGTCTTGCTACTATATTATGCCTGGATTTTTCTTCCAAATAATGAAGGTCTACAAAGGCAATACATATATTAAATTACAAAAGTACCTATGCGTTCCCAAGGCAATAAATATTCAAGTAGTAAGTGTGTTTCAGGTATGATTAGTGCCCTTAAGAACCTTGAGGTTACAAATCAGTGCTTTTAAATCTAAACCAGCTTCTACTCATCCGCTTGTATAGCAGAGAAACAAAACCCAAAATAGCATGCGACAAAGGACCCAGAATAGAAAGCTAGGTTTCAGTTATTACTTTGATTATAGTTATCCTAGCTCTGAAAAACAAAGGAAGATCTCAATGAAAGAACAGATGTGGAAAACGATTAAGACACATTGTAAAATTACTGCAGCTGGGACTCCTAAGGTACCTATATAAATAACAAGTAAGGGAGTGTGCTGTGTGACATCAGATGTGATTTTTAAAGTGTCTAAGATGCCCTAAATAATAGGTTTTCTTTTGCTTGTTCATCTGTGATAAAACATTAATTTATCCAACTTTTAGTTTAAGAATGTATAGGCATTCATTTTGAGTCATGGTTCCATCTACTTTAATCTACAGCCTTTATTTCTCATGCCCGTAGCATATGTAAATTTGCAATTTGCAGTTTAGATAATGTAGTTTCAAAAAGACAATGATGTGGACCTCATGCCCATGTAACTGGGCACGGTAACTACAAGGGGTTTATGTTTCTTTCAGAGGTATGATGAGTTGTACAGGAAAATTATATAAAAGTAGTCATCCTGAAGTAATGTAGTGATGAAAAAACACAGTACCTGGTATCATTCCAGAATGGAATCAAATAGAAATGTTGTAAAAGGGAGGGGAAAAATGTTGCAGTACAGCGTGTAATGTTCTGCTGAAACGAAAGGACACACTGTCATAGATGATGCAATAAAATAATAGTGCACAACATTAAAACACAGTGCATTGCAATAAAGGAGTTGGCTTGCAGATAGTACATCTGCATTTCTTGTAATGTGCTTCATACCGCAGTTGTCTCGCTAAAATGAAGAACTTTTCCATGGATATCTTGGAGCAAACATTGTCCTTTCTTTATATTGCTTTGTAACAATTCCTAGAAATTGCTCTTGTAATTGAGAAACAATAAAAAGTGGATAATTTTAAACCAGCAATAATTTGATACATCTTCTGAGAAAAAATGTGTATATTACTTTGTGAAGTTCTTTTAGCAGTATTGTGATGGTGCCACTTCTAGGCACTGAAAATTAGGCTGAAAATAGCTGTTGAAATAAGGAGACTTGCAATATCCTTATCAGTTTCCATCTTTTTGAGATAATCCAGTGCCCTGCCTTTAAATATGCAGGTTGGATAATTAGATTGGATAATGTCTGATTATCCAAATGTACACTTAAAGATTTTGCTAAACACTGATTATTCAAATGTACACTTAAAACATTTTGCTGAACACAGCTCCAGTGTGACTGTAACATAGCTAGCAGAGATCCTTTCTGTTCTGGTTATCTAGCCAAGCATTAAGTTGATATAGCTTTCAATCTTTGTACTTGAGAAAAGGACCAGTATTTGAAAAGAACTTGTTTAAGAAATTTGTTATATATTTTAAGAGGTCTCATTGCTGTGGTTTTGGTACAAATAATACATATTTTAAACTCCACAAGCCTGTGGTGCTGTGAGCTTTAATTCCTGGTTTAGTACTAGCTAGGAGAACATTTAATTTTGGTCATCGAGACCTTGTGGATCTGACTAGTGTAGATTTGTAGTGAGGTCTTGTGTTCGTGGCATCTCCAGGTAGTATTAGGAAAAATTGTTTAGAGCATTGTACTGGCAGCACGATGTGCTATGTCAAACCACTCTGTGCAAGCAGAAACTCTCCCATCCGGCTTGTGACAATGTATGCAGAAGTAGAGGGAGGAACACAAAAGCTGCAGGAAGTACCAGACAGTGTTTTGTGACTCATGGCTACAACCACAGCTGGCTCTGCAGCCCATCTCGAAATAGAACCCTTATTAATCAAGATAATTTTATGAACAGAGCTCAACACCAAGTACCTGGACCACGGTGGCAACACATTCCTCGGACACATCCTGCTTAAGATTGTGTCATCAACAGATACTGAAAGCGGTGCAATGTGTCTTTTAATCAGATTGCATAATGCAGAGCAGTTGCTTGCATGTGCTCTGGAACAAGTACTGTTCATATAGCTACTGGCAAAGTAGAGTGAGGGAGGGCAGGGCAGGCAGGGAGAGAGTTAATGCAGGGGAAAAAAAGAGAGTGAGAAGTGGCCAAGAGGTTCCTGTCAGGAGTAATTCCTGAACCACTTAATGAAGACATTTCTTGAGCACTGTATTTCCTAATATTTTAATTCTGTAGTAAGATGCTCACCTGTGCCATTCATCTAACTCTGGAAACATTACAAATGTCTTTAATTAAAAGGCAAGCATTTAGGATAGCACAGCAACGAACAGATTTGTTACAAACAAACCTATGTGTAGGAAATCCTCTCCAAAACTGAGGGCTGAATTACATGGGCAAAGCATGAGTCCTTCCCCTAGTACAGAACAGGTTCCTTGGCACTCATGAAGGAAACCCAGGTTCAATGGAGGCACTCTGGGAGCATCGAGCCATTGGCATTTGGCGTGCATAGAGCACAGGTTGTTGTACCTGGAAACACAGAACCTCCTCACCCTGACAACAAGAAAGGTTGGGAAATATATCAAAAGCATCACTGAATTATTTCAAAATACAGAACTATTCCATTAGATTAACATTTTTCTCTTCCATGATACCCTCAACATAACATTTCTGCCTTGTATTAGACAAAACTCTAACTATTATTAGAATTCCTTTCATTTCCAACATGCTTAAACCAAAATAAATTAAAATTTCTACTGATGTTTACAGGTTCATATATATCAGTGTACTCTCCCTTGGCAAAGTTCTATAATTCTTAGATTTAAACTTAGGAACAAGCAACTCTTCTTGCTATTTGTGCTTCTGTTTTTCCTTTCAAAACTCAAAACTTTTGCCTTTTAATTGTGAGGGTTGTTTTTTTCTTATTCAGAGCTTATTAAAAACGTTTCTACTAAGAGCCAGTTCTTCATTGTCATTCACACTAATTTGTGTCAGTTCTTCTTTTTTTTTTTTAAAGTGCCTGGCTGACACATGTTCTCACCTTCATGAAATTATCCTTTTTAAAAACAGGAAGAACTTCGGAGTAAACAATGTCATATTAGGCTTTATAAACAAGAATAAAGTCAGCAAGATATGGAAAGTAATGTTGCCCTCCTCAGCACTGGCTCTCAGAGTTCAGTATGACTTTAGATCAGTTTTATTCAAAACAGAGAACAGCAGAAAGAAAGGATTAGAAGTCAGAAAAATGCAGCCCGTGAGAAAAAGGTTGAGAGATGTTTGATCAAGAGAAGAAAAGGCAAATACAGAACAGTAGCTTAAAAACAGTTTCAATAGCTGCAAGGTTTGTGGCTAGACCTCAAGTGAACCTTTCTAAACAGTGCAACAAATGTATTGCAGTAGCTAAGGAAGTTCACACAGTTCCATCTTTGGAGATTTCTACAAACAGATTAACGTATGTACATCTATCAGGAGTATTGTAGGGTATAGTTCATCCCACAGAGGATGGATTAAATTACTTCAAGTCCCTTCTCAGGCCTATTTCTGTTATACATTATTTTAGTCGTAAAATAAAAATTTGTAACTAACATGCATCTTTGTTAGTTTATAGTAATTTTTCACTGTTGTGATCAACTCTTTTGTCAGGGCAAATCACTGCTGTGTTAGACACACACATAAAGAAGTTGTTCAATGTAAACAGAAAAAAGATCTGCATTTTGACAAAGTCTTACGGTTCACAGAAGGCTATACCTCTCTTCTTTACCTCTTCCCTTAGACTTACAGGTAATAAAGGAACAAGTCACTTTATTCTTTAATGTTATTTGGTATAAGAAATTATCATGTCATGAATTATCAGGAAGACTGGTCCACAAGTATTCCAGCTTTTGTATTCCAAATTATATACAACGGATTGGAAGGGATCTTCTGGGTCATCAAGCCTAGGTCCATGTTACCAGAGTCAGCACTGGCGTCTGTAATTTATCAAGCTTAAATATGTTTGCAAAGTTCTGTCCTTAAACACTGCTTACATTATACTGAGGGGATGGCTGTTCCAGACCTCTGATATTTCAAAACTTCTCAAGTTTTGAATGCAAATTTAGTTAAGGCAGTTTATACTGCTTCACTTTTGTGCCAGCACTGATTTTTACCTTAAATATCTCTTTTCTGTCCTCCAGTGACAGTAATGCTACCCTGTAGGGTTTTTGGTTATTTTTTTTTTGTGTGTGTCTCTTTAGCTGTTCCCTTAGCCTCCTTTCATTTTCTCCTACTAATTTTTATCTTGCTACATTAACTCATGTTTTCTTTGGCATGTTTCTTTGACATCTAGGTGGATTGGAACCAATGCTTTCCTTGTCAGCAAGAAGATCAGTTGGTAAGGATGCATACCTCACCAGCATGGCATAATTGACTGCTAAAGTATGTTGTGTTTGATCTTACTTTTAATGTTTTCAGTATGTTCAGTTACATTTCCTTGCATAGGACTGAATATGATCAGTGGAACCAGGTGCTTATGTTCTAGTCTTAGTCTTTCTTGATCCTAATCCTAGGCACAGTATTTGATATTTATGTCCTTTCCTCACTGTCTGACCAAGTCTCGGCTATTTATTGAAAATCTGTACTTGTGGATTCCACTTCTCGTGCTAGCTCTTCCAATGCACTGGTTATTCCGAAAGTGGCATGAGGGAGAGAGAGCTTGCATCGACAGCCCAGAGTCAGGGTTTTGGACAGAGGTGATTCCTGAGATGTAGTCCCCAGTGCATTTCAGAAGCGGTGCACAGCACCGCCTGCCTGTACCAGCTCTCCATGGATCAGATGCCAGGGTGGGTGCTCCAAGACAAGATTCATGATGAAATCAGCCCAAGCAAATGGGAAATCCTGTGTTCCGTTCACATTTCAGTGCCTGCTGCTGGTACAAGAGAGAGAAACCCGCACCTGTGGTGTGAATTAGTGTGCCTTTGGATGGAGAGGCAGGTAAGGAAGCAGGCTGGGTGCTTTGCAGGCTGCATGGGTACAGTTAGGCACCTAAATTCCCCTTCAACGCAAATGTAAGCACTTCAGTGCTTACAAAGCTACTTCTTTATCAACAATTTGCTGATAAAACCTGAGTCCAACAGAAATTAAAGCAAAGCTTTATGGCTGTTGTCTACCTGAGTTTTCTAACCACTTAAAACTCCCTAACACCTGCAGCTTGCCTGTCTGTAAAGGAGTGATAACACCCTAGTTTATGTAACTGTTACTTAATATTGCATTAAGCTTCCTCCATCTGATGTGTAAGACTTCCACCTGCTCAGTCACCCAAGTCTTGACTTGAACTAATGGCTCCTGATACTACAGGGCTATATTTGCTGATCAGCAGGCTGATAACAACGTATACAGAGGAGAGCCTGATTCAATTCATGCTATAGCTTGAGACAATAATTGTTTTTCACTGGCTGTTATCACCTAGCAGCAGGATCAGTTTAACTTTGTTGCTCTCTACAGAAGAAGAAAACCGCAAATACAGTAAGAAATCTATGTGTCCTGGTGTTTTACAATGTGAGAGTGTCACTGCTGTATCACTAACTATAATTTTAAACTTTGACAATACTATTAATGAGCTCTGGTATTTTGTCATAGCTGTACTATTTGTAAAAGTCTGTTTCTCTCCATTGGCTGCTTCTTTCATCTCTGTGGTTGGCAGCCTTGTTATTTGTTTTTTCTGTCTAATGGAAATTCTAGAACTACTGGTAGAAAGCAAAGTGTTGCTATGAAAAACACATGATTCTCCCCACTTAAATACCTCTTTCTTTCCTTCCCTCTATTTAAAAAATAATACTTTAGATGTAAACACATACTGTTTCCTTCCCCTCCTAATTTGTTCCAAAGGCAGCAGGAGCTTTTAAAAAGCTGTTTCTTTCTAAACTTACCACTGAGATAATTTTGAGTTACTGTGAAAAGTTTGTTTCTGTCTACTCCCTTCTTTTTTTTTGCACAGAGCCACTTTCACAAATCTCCTGTTATCAGGCAGTGCTGAGAGTAGAGCTACTGTGGAGTCTCTAAAATGCCAGTAAAGATGATCAAGTTTGCAGTGATAAAGCGCAGGAATAAACAAAACATTATAGTATGCTCTAAAGATTCAGTCCTGCTCTTCAGCTGAGCTTTTTCTTTGCCTGATTCACACAAAATAAATGCTTAAAAAGGCAAGAAAGTACTTAGTAAACCTCTATATTTCATGAGAGCAGAATAAAACAGCTCATAGCCTTTCTGTTTAAGCAGCTTTGTAAAACTCTGTTATAGGTGAGACTTCCAAACTTCTAAATCTGGCAGTTCTTGTTACTGCTTTTACGCTTATTTATAGGTCTCCAATCTCCAGTTCTCCCTCACTTAACGCATGCCCTGTTCCTGCTGCTGCATGCAGAATCAGCTTTCTGGATGTTTCTTCACAAGATACAACACAGCATAATTTACCACCCGTGAACAGCTCCATCTACTCCAAAACAGTTTGTACCTAAAAGAAAATGAAGAGAGAGCGAGCACTCCATTCACCTTGCTGGAAGGTGGTCACTGACAGTACTTGTTCCCTCTCCATAATGCTCTGGGAAGACGATTTAATGAACCCTTCCCTACATTCCCTGGGATACTATAGACTTCATAGTCCGCTTCTTTTTCCAGTTGTCTGGTCACTTCAGAACAAAGGATGACAGTGCAAGGGATGTAAATTGATAAGTGGTGTCCCTCAGGGGTCTGTATTGAGACCAGTGTTGTTTAATATCTTCATCAGTGATGTGAACGGTGGGATTGGGCACACCATCAGCAATATGCAGATGGCACCAAGCTGTGTAGTGCAGTTGGCATGCCAGAGGGAAGGGATGCCATCCAGAGGGACCTGGACAAGCTTGAGAAGTGCGTCTCTGAACCTTATGAGGTTCAATAATGCCAAGTGCAAGGTCCTGCACCTCGGTCAAGGCAGTCCCCAGTATCAATACAGGCTGGGGGATGAAGAGATTGAGAGCAGTCCTGCGGAGAAGGACTTGTGGGTACTGGTGGATGAAAAGCTGGATGTGAGCTGTCAATGTGCGCTCAGAGCCCAGAAAGCCAACTGCATCCTGGGCTGCATCAAAAGCAGCATGGCCAGCAGGTTGAAGGGAGTGATTTTCCTCCTCTGCTCTGGCAAGACCTCACCTAAGTGCTGTGTCCAGCTCTGGAGTCCTCAGCACAAGAAGGACATGCACCTGTTGGAGTGGATCCAGAGGAGAGCCTCAAAAGGGATGGAACACCCCTTCCTATGAAAAAATGCTGAGAGACTTAGAGTTGTTCAGCCTGGAGAAGAGAAGGCTCCAGGGAGACTCACTGCAGCCTTTCAGTACCTAAACAGGGCTTATATAAAAGAACAGTTGCTCAAAAGGGTTTGAACTAGATGACCGTTAAAGATCCCTTCCAGCCCAAAATAATTCTATAATTCTATTATTTAACTGCAGTATCGGCCGGGCAGAGATGCTCTAACATACAGGAAAACCGTTTCCAGGGCTGTTGTGTTGATGAAGGAGACTTTTCACATTCTCTCATTGCTCGTCAAGGTCAGTTTTAGCTGACCTCTGTACTAGACACATTCCTGGCTTCAGACCAGAAGATCTTCAAGGAAATTTGACGGCAGCACTGGTGTTCTGAATTCAACATACCCTTATGAAAACAAGGCCCTCAGATGATCAGGGAGACCTACTTGCTGAATTCAGGTTGGGGTTAGGTGGGAGCACCAGTGGAGATGCCCAGCTGCCCTGAGGGGCAGCTGTCCTGAGCAGGTGGCAGCACAACTTGAGGGTGTACAGAAAACTAAAAATGTCTAGGGCTCTTCAGGTGCTGAAAAGCAAGGTGTGTTTCATCAACGGCTCCTTGTAATTCCCCTTCAGTAATGTTTTAGATTTTTCTTTTTGTATGTGGCACTGTTCCAAAGAACAGCAGTTTTTACCTAAACTGGGACCTGCAGAAAGAAAGATGAGGTAGAAGGTGGTAGCATCATTATGGCTTCTTCTGCCTTGCAGGTCATTTACTGTCATGCACTTGGGGGAGTTTAGCCACAGATGATGCCACAAGCACAGTGGGTCCAGTCCCCAGTGGATACCCTAAACTCAACTTTTCCAAAGAGCAACAGGAGACCTCGGTTCTGATCCACAGCTGAATTAATAACAGAAACCTTGCAGGTGTTTTTAAGTCTTTTCTTGGGACTTTTATGTAGCCATTGCCATGGAGGCATCAACCTGAGCATACCATGACATACCTCAGGGAGGTCAAGATGTCTTGGACACAGTGCCTCTGCTTTTAGCTGATTGCTTAGAAGCTTCTGTGTGTCAGTGAAAGAAATCATGATTTGTAATGCAGACAAACTTTTCTGTCTCAGAGGTTTATGCTGCTTCTAAAATCATTCACAGCAGCTGTATAATGCCTATATGTGGTGGAAAACCTTCCTCTTTGCAAGAGAAACCTTTCCCAAATTGTGAGGGAAAATAGCTCTAAAGGCTTTATTCAGCTACCATGCTTATATAATGTGACAAACCATCTGTTTGTTATATTTTCATTCTTAATTTGAGTGATCAATTATTAATTTTTAAAATCCAGGCAGGGGCTGAAAGCGAAGGGTTGAACTTAAATTCATCCAGAGCCTCTCAAAAGACGTTCACCACACTGTAACCAAACATCGCCATGATAAGCAGAGAGCTCTGCAGGCAATGAGGGACACATATGAAAGCTGGAGTATGAAAATGTTCAAGAAAATTCAGTAGGCCCAAGTTCAGGAAAAATGAGAAGGCACCGTGCAGAAAAGGACACAAACTCACATGCCTGAGTGATGGATTTCATCTTCAGAGCTCTGATTTAGGTTACAAGGTTGGCAATACCATAGGTAATGACACAATCTTATATTCCCAAAGTTCTTCTGCCCCAGTTCTCAGGAAACACACGGACAACTGGCAGGTAGGACTGAAACAAATAAAATGTAGTGAAAGGCCAACTTATTCTGTTGGTTTTAGCAAAGACTTGATTAAAAAATATTTCATCTTGTTAGAAGGAGAGTTTTGCACTCAAGTTACTTCTAAACTGTGAAATGTATCTATATCCCTAACTGAATATGTGTGTCTGTAACCAAAGGCCAGAATGAATATTTAAGAGAGAAAAACATAAATGCAGTAGTGTGAAAAAAGGGATGGAGGAATTAGAAAGAGAGCTTGCTTTCCATTTCTAGAGGCACAGTGAAACTAAGTGTTTGCATGAGCCATCCCATCAATAGCTTAAAAAGATTAGGAGAGGGGCATTCTTTTTGTGCACATGACCTTTTCAGCAGCATGGCAAATAAAATAAATAAAAGAGAATAGGCCAGCCTCAGAGGTGGGTTTATATTTAAACACAACGTTTACATTCAAGTTTCTAAGAGAAGAGTTGGAACGATGTGGAGTAAGCTTGGATCCTCTCATTCTGTTAAGATTGAATTGCATAGTATTTTTAGACTTTAATACTGTACGTGTTTTCACCCCAAATGTAGTTAAAGTCTTCTTTTGTCTGGGATCTATTGTGAATTATTAGCACTTGACATTCCGTGAACTGAGGCTGGCGTAGACTTTCATGGACATAAACCTGGAATCAGACTGGAGTTGTTGAGTTGAGGTGTTTTTTTTTTCTTTTCGCTAAACACAGATTTATAATGTGCCAAAACCTCTACAGATCCCTTCAATCAGAAGTCAAGGGGGAGGCTTTCAAAACATTCTAGGCTTTTTTATTTGAGCCACCTCATAGCTTTTTGTGCAGGCATTCCTTCCCAGCAAATAGCACAAGAGCTAGCATGCTGAACAAATAAATATGCAAAGGTTACTGAATGTATAACCCTTTCCCTCCAAGCAACCTTCTTCTACCTTGCATGCACACGCTGCAGGTTTAGATTGCAAGCATAATTTAACTCCCTCAAAACAAAGCCAGACAAATCAAACGAATCCTGTAAGGATTCAGAAAAAAATATTATTGAGTCATGGCAACTTGCTTCATGTGTGAGCTTACTGAAGATTAAAAGCCTCCAAAAATAATTTCTGTTTGTTGAAACATTCATTTAGACCTCACCTTAACATTCACGAGGGACTTCTGTGCATCCCAACCCCTCCATGGGGAAAGTAGTGAAGCTTGCTGATGAGAAACACCAAGTTCATCTTCTTGTGAGATTTTCTGGCTTGAGGTAAGTTTCTAATGACTGTACCTAGCCCTAATGGCATCTTGTTTGGTGCTCTGGTCGTATATGTGGGGTGAACATGACTTAATCCTGTGCAAGAAGGTTCTTTTTTTTCCTAATCTTAAATATGTAAGGCAGACTTCAAGTCTTTAAAAGTAAAAAACCCAACCCACAATGAACAGCTCTCATGAAAGAATTGCTTTGGAAATGCTTTTTTCTGGTGTACCTCAAGCTTCACTTACAGTGTTACAAAGCTGAACCTCTCGGTCTCAAAAAACAAGCTTTTTCATAACTAGCCATCTCTGAAGGAGGCAAACACATCCAAGGAATTAAAACCACCTGCCACTTACCATAAGTGAATTGCTTAATTCTAGTCAAAAGACAAATTTTTGTGCAATAAGAACAATATATTTTCAGGGTCCCAAGGCTTACACCAGGAGTCTTCAGCTTAAAAAAGAAAAAGAAAATTAAAAAAGGCAAGAAGGAAAGAAACAGAAGCACCCTTACCACAGTATTTCACAACGCTGTATCTGTACGTGAGGTTCATAGCCAGTCCAGGTCCAATGATAAGGGGTGAGCTGTAGCATGCTCGTCATGCAGCAAAGGTCACTTCCCCGCGTATGTGACCGCAGCCGGGCCAGCTGCTTCTCCTGCGGCAAGCCCCGTCCCACCTTACACAGGAAGAGAAGTGAATGGCCTAAGGACTTGATTTCCACTGCTACTCTTCAGGTTATATGAAGGCTGAACATCTTAACAAAGATCTTGGCTTCTTTTTTACATTGTTTACAAACAGAATTAAATCTTTGGAAAGATATTTTTGTAGAGCTTAAAACACTCATGGTTAGAAGAATCTGACGCAGAATTTAATGTTTCATGTGGAACTTATAAGAGCTTACTCTTCTTGCCTTTTCTTCCCTGTATTAAAGTGTCATTAGGGATGCATTAGATGTGAAGAGGTGTTAAAAGGTCCTTTATGTACTACATAAAGCACATTCACCATCTCCTCTTTAAGGAGGGCAGTACCATTCCGTCCTCATGTCCCCTTTTTTGGATGGTGGACCTCACTGATAGGGCAGACGTGACTGGCAGGGGAAATTCTCTGTTACAGCAGTCACCTGATGCAATACTCCAGCGATTGCCTTGAGGCAGATGGCTGTATGCACAGGAAATCCTTAGTGTTTAGGGTTTGTCATTACATTTTCCCATAAAACCAGAACTAAAAGAAGCCCCAATTACCAGGAACCTTTTTAAGCTAACCTTATGATCTACTAATTCAGAGTGTCTCTCTGAGACTTGAAAACCATCAGCAATACATCAGGCAATCAAGTATATAAATAAGCCCCACACTTTCACTTATCTCTATTTTCACTCTTGTACTTCATACTTTTCAAAATGAGAACTGGTAGGGGCCTGCCATAGTGCAACACAGCCATTTGGGAAAAGTGGCAGCATTGGTTAAGGGCAATAAGGATATAAAATCTAACCCATTTTTTCAGCCATCAGCTAAGGGAAAATACTGCCACTAACATCTTGGGACAGATTTTTTTACCTCCTTTGCCACGTTAGTGTTGTTCAGTGATTTCTCACACTACTTTCTTTACATACATTTTCTGTTTCATTTATTCTCTCACCTTGTGTATTTCTCAAGGCTCAGGCTGTTTATTCTTCCTTTAACCAGCATGAATATTAATTTTACTTTCATTTGCCATTCTCTCTCTACTTGTATTCTGTTTACAACTTCATTTCTTGTTGCTGTGTTTTCTACTTCCCATTTCTGTATCTCAGTTCCTGGACTTGTTTTCTATCTCAACACCATCTGTAATCTTGTCTTCTTTTCCTTCTGTTACCCCTTGTTTTCACAGCCTTGACATTAGCACAGTCCTGTGTCACTAGAAATAGCCTGCTAAACTTTTGGTAGCTCTCTGGTTTTTCAGGAGGACACACACGGACACACATGGACACACACACACACACACAAACAAACACACTTCGTTGCTTAACTAATTGCCTTAGGTTATCTCTGTAACTATTTCAACTGCACAGTCACTTTGGAACTCTTAAATGCGCTCAGGAGGCTGGTTCTAAAGGAGCCCACAATAAAAAAATGTCCTTCAGCTTTTCTTCCACAGAATGCAGTTTTTGCCTGTCAGAGCTGTTGAAATCTGTGAGTGCCCAGGTGGCCTTCTCCCTGATCTCCTGTTCTGTGCTAGTCTCTCCTCAAATGCTACCGGCACATGATAGCCATGTTCAAAGCAACACATGAGAAACACACGCTTGCTAACCCAGCTGAGATTATCTGAGGTTTCTGATCCATGCAGACTAAGCAGTAGCTGCAAAATAGTCTAGTCCATAGTTCATATCAGTTCTCTCTCTTTGAAATCCATCAGTTCGTCTGTTTGGGTTTATCCATCTGCTGTCTCACTAGGTGTTCAAGGTGTGGACTCCCTGGGAAAGGCTGTGTGGTGCCTGGCCACAACCAGCTCCCCACCCCCGGGGGCTCCCCAGACAACCTCGCAGTGGGAGCATCCTTACTGCTACGATTACAAATGGCTGTCACTATTTTGCCACCATATTCATCCGAGCCATTCAGAAATGAAGGCCACCCCAAGAAGAATTGCTAGGACCCTATTCAGTCCTTTGAACTCAGGGTAAATACGGCCTGGTCTGAGTGAGAGCTGGATCTAGTCCTTAGCCAGGCAGTGAGCACAGTAGTATGGCTAAATATAGTAACCACTTAGTTTACAGTACAGTGACCCAATAATTATGCAAGATAATACTGTATGCACTTAGCTTGCCTGTACCATTCAGAGCACTTGCCAATAATACACGAGCAGATTTCATTATCTCCTTCCTCAGCTCAGGGCTCTTTATAAACTGTCTGTTTTCTCCTGAGTTCACTGGAGCTATGGCACGGGGGACTGTCTAGGTATATTTAACCCCGCGGATCATTCCAACACGCTTCTTTAAAAGAAGATCATATTGTTTTTCCTGCTTTCCATTTTTGAAAGGCTAGGCTTTGGCCAGAGGGTACTCTACATATCTGGCTGCAAATAGACCGTTTGGAGCCAAGCAATGCAGTGCCTTGACTAATTTCAGCATTCACTTAAGCTAAATTATTTATGATACTCTCTGCACAAGCCTTTCTCTGTTGTTGTTGTTTTAATGTTGTGATCTCAGCCAGAATAGAAGGATAATTTGCATGCATTTTCAGCTACTGCAGTAGCTCACACATGGCTCTGAAGACTGAAGCCAACTACAATATATTCAAAGTTTGAACTGAGTGGCCAAAAGAGTGAAATTTTGGTGTGCCAGTAAATCATGTTCCTAATGGTGAGAAAGCTTAAGATTTTTACATAAGCAGCTGAAACAACATCAGAAACATTTTTCAATGATACAGTTATTTGCTTGTATCAAAAGCTCATCACCTTTGCTGCAGTACCATAAATCAGGAGGATGTTAAGCTGTGAATGGTCTATTTTCACCTCCGAGCTGGTGTTAGGAGTCCAAGTCCATCACCAGCAGAGTGTGGCTCCATAAGTCGTGAGAATGTAAAACGCTGCACAGACAGAGGGAAGAAATGCAATGGTGATTTTAAGTAGCCTTCTGGTCTCCAGCAGGAACAAGGCAAGAGAGATAAGAAACAGAATAAAAGTGACCAGGGAATGCAGAACAGAGAGGTACCCCCTGCTTCACCAGCTGGTGGCTTGCCAAAGAAAACAACAGAAGTGGGGATTAGAGTTTGTGACGTGTGCATTAGAGCAGGACTACCTATTCCCTGCCTTTTCTCCTCTGAAAAGCTGCCATGTGAGGAGAAACATTCCTTTTATTATTTATGGGGACAGCCACTCTTGTTTATTATGCTCATGTTACTCTGCTACATGCCAAGTACAAACCCTCTTTTTCATAGAGAGGTTTTTCTTTGTACAGAGGGGAAAAAAAAAAGAAAAAAGAACCCAACCCTGTTTGCAAGATTAGTGAGGAAATTAAAGCCAGGATAGAGAAAGAAGGTCTTTCTACAGTGCTGTGATTTTTGCTTAGGAAGGTGGCAAGAGCAGAGCACTGCAGTGCCCTGACACCATCATGTTCCGAGGGATTAGCAGGAGGAGATCTGCCTCAGAGTGTTTCTGCTTGCCCCAGCACTGCTCAGGCACCCACAGCCCAAGGAACAGAGAACTTACAGTGAAAGAAATATTAATCGGAACATCAGTGTTTGTGCAGCTTGTAGGAGATGGGTATTTCCCCCCTCTGGGTTTGGAACAATGTTGATGGGAAGGAAAGAAAAACAAGTTTATTCCTCATCCTCTCTTTTTTTTTTTTTCTGTTTTTTACAAGGCAGCTGAAGGACAGCTGACCTATTTTCTGAGTTCAGCAACACAAGAGGCTCCCCAGCACCTGATCACTTCTTTGTGCCCTGAAGCATGTTTATTACTGAAAGGCCTGGCCCTGGTCAGTGATTGCAAAGGACGAAAGCCTCGGCTGCTCTTGGACTGTGGCCTTCGTACTGAATGCAGGCAAGGATCTGAAACAATCTGCTGAATGCAAAGCAAATCCCAAGGCAGAGGGAAGGGAAACCAGGCAACAGTACTTTCTGTGGTAGATGGCGGTGGATTTACTGCCTGGCAGTTCACAAACTGCCTACAGCTGGGGGAAATTGCTGGTTCAATTCTCCCATGTTTAATGTGATTACTGGTACTAGTTCATAGGCTTAATTTCATTCCTTTGAATTCCTCTCCAGTAACAAAAACAAAACAATCAAACAGAAGAAAAACACAATAAAAATCCTTTCCAAAAACAGAGAATATAAAATGCATTTTGCAAACCAGGAACCTTCACTCATTCTGTCTTCAGAAGAGATTTTTTAAAAAAAATATTTTTAACCAAATTACATACAGAAAGAGCTTATTCTAGAAAATAAATATGCTATGTTATATGGAAGGAAGAGAAATCTCTCTCCTCTCCCAGTGGAGGTTTTAAGACCCTGACTGCTGCTCCTTGGGTGTATAGTCTAGGAATTAAATATCTGGATACAGGAGAAAGTATAAAGACAATAGATTTGCAGGGGCTATGTGAAGACCTGTCTTAGCTGGATGATGAGAGGGTACTGGTCTCTCCAGCTAGAAGACTGGGATAAGTACAAGCTCTAGACTTCCGTACTGTAGCTCCCAGACAGACGCTTGGTTCTGCCAGGAGCAGATAAGAAGGTGAACACATCAAAAGAACAAAAGGACACCGATCTTACATATAATTTTCCAGATTTTGGCCTTAAAATACAGGCTATAGCAATTTAGTTCCAATTCAGAAACCACTTATTGCTTCATGATGACCTTACGATAAGATAACGAGCAAACATTTTGGTGTCTATCAGCAACACAAATACCGTGTGACAGCACCAATACTTCAGGCAGAGCCTGTTTTCTTTATGGGCATGATCTGAGTTGCAAGACAATTCCCAACAGTCAAAAGAAATATGCCATAACAAAAAGTATTCCAACAAATTGCATTTTTCACAGTATGAGGATGCTAATATAAACACTGTAAGTAAGCTATAGGCGCAACATAACAATTTCACCTTGCTTGCAGTAAGCTGCAAATAATGTATTTAATACATTCCTGAGGCATTTGTTAATCAAAAAGAACAATAACTTTCCATGCTCTTCCAGACTTACCTTGGTGAATTTTGCAGATATAATTTCTTTCACAGACTGGTCATGACTTTTATTTTTTCATTTTTCTCATAAAGAGGCAAAAATCACAGCTATGTTACAAACAAAACATCTGATATATGGCAATGCAGTGCTGCTCTCCTGGTCCATGCATTATCCTCTGAGTCCTCTGCAGAATATGTTTTTACTTGCTGATTTTACTACCTGTTAAATACATCTTCTCTGTCACTGAGACTGTCCATTTAATTTAATTTAAATCTTGTTCTGTAACTATTAACATGATTTAAACTTTTATAATGGTGCTTGCCAATGATTGTCTCCATGTCTCTAATTTGTTAATTAACATTTATTGTATATCTGATTATATTTTAATCATTTAATTAAATTTATATTGAATAAGCCATAAACAGGTCTTACTAGTTATTATCAGTTTAGCTTGTTACAGGATTAATGTGTTGTTGACATAAAACTGCAGTTAATAATTCACTTCATTCCCTCTAGCCTCACCACCATGGCAGGCACAGAGTTATTCTCCTGCTGCTGGAATCCCTGACTGCACGGCCCTGCCCCAGCCAGACATTATCCAGCAGGTTTAGAGAAGAATTACGTTCCAGAGCTCTCTTTTGCATCATCATCATTTTCTTTCATCCCCTTGCTGTCCTCACGTAATGAATGTCAAGCCTAGTCCATTAGCTTCAAGGGAATTACTTTCATTTATAGCAGGAGATGGCCGGGCTTAGGGAGTTCTACCCTCCTGCCGCATCCTGACAGGCATGTCTCACTCCAGTGCCCTAGCAGCCTTAGTTGCTTTTTCTTTTCTTCTTTTTCTCCTACTTTAGGCTCCCTGTCCTTGTTGTGAGTGGGATCCTACCAGCTGAGCCCTCCCAGTCTTGCCCAGCACTTCTGCAAAGCCAGTAACTCCCTCTGTGCCACTCAGCCCTGAACATTTCCACCTGCATTACTTCCGCTCAAAACTTTATATAACATTTTTAGCCACTATTTTCTAATAGAGGGTGTCTGCAACTTCTTGATACCTTCCTCACAACCTCTGTGTATTTACAAAACACACGGATTTCTTTCTGGTGTACTATCTGAGATTATTTTCCTGCCGAGTGACTAGACTGTGTGACACAGAAGGAGTGAGCAGGTGAGGCAATCTCCTTTCCCAGCCTCAGTGGGCCTGATATTTTCCCTCCTTTCATTAAATTTCATCAGTGTTCTTTCAAAACTTCCACACTGCCAAAATAGTACAAGACCACACACTTTGTTCCTTCTCAAAGCCCTCTCAAGCTTTACCCACTGCTGTAACTGGCTACCTAACTCATCTGGGCTAGCCTGTGAGAGACAGGGACCTACTGGAGAGAGTCCAACGGAGAGCTATGAGGATGATTAAGGGACTTGAACATCTCTCCTGTGAACAGAGACTGAGAGAACTGGGGCTGTTTTGTCTTGAAAGGAGACAGCTGAGAGGGGACCTTATTAACGTATACAAATATCTGAGAGCTGGATGTCAAGAGGAGGGGGACAATCTCTTCTTGGTGGTGTCCAGCAATAGAACAAGGAATAATGGGTTTAAGTTAGAACATAAGAAGTTCCACCTCAACTTGAGGAGAAATTTCTTTACTGTGAGGGTGACAGAGCACTGGCACAGGCTGCCCAGAGAGGTTGTGGAGTCTCCTTCTCTGGAGACTTTCAAAACCCACCTGGACGCGCTCCTGTGCAGGTGCCCTACGGGATCCTGCTCTGGCAGGGGGGTTGGACTAGATGATCTTTTGAGGTCCCTTCCAACCCCTGACATTCTATGATTCTATTCTATGATCTAGGCTCACGCACTCCAGACCTGAAGGTAAAGAGTAAGCCTTCCCCAGAATCCAGTTTCTGGAGGATGAATAAAAGCCTGTATTTTGTCTTTCTTTTCTAGGTAAAGTAGAGATACCAGTGGTCCATAGCACACCAGTCTGAGCCCCCAAACTGTCTTTGCCTGCAGTTGTTCAAAATCCTCCCTGGTTGTGTTTGCTCACAACGCATACCCCAAAGCTTGTTCAGGATTTTACTGTATTGCTCTTCCTGGCTCCAGGTCAGCTGACCAGGTGTGGGGAGTGTAAGGTCTTAGCGGGAGAAATGGTATCAATTCGTCTGTTTGTAAATCATGCTGCAAAGTTTAGTTACGATCATCATGGGGAGGCTCTGGGCACCACTACACTACTAATAAATGGTCAGTAATAATAAAAATAAAGGAGTAAACTAAAAACAAATAGCAGCAGCAGGAGCTGGCAAGAACCAAGAGACTTGAATGCTTTCTTTTCTTTGACTTTTTAATAAAGTTAGTAAAAAAATTGTATATGAGAAGTCTTTTCCAGCAGAAAATGCCTCTTTTTTTTCTTCGTCAGAGTGAAAACTCACCAACAGAAACACAAAAGTTTCTACAACACCCTTGTCAAATTTACTCAATCCACAGATATGTTCATTTACTGAAACAAGCCATTTTAGGCAGATGCAAATATTTGATAGGAATTCAAAGAGGATTCTTTAAAAAATGTTTAATAAAAACTATGAAAATGCTGAGGAAACCTTGAAACCGAATATGTTTGAATACGGCAGCCTTAGAAAAATATCATGAAAAATTTCATGAAACGGCCTTAGGAAAATGTCACAACCCTCTCAGGTGCCAACATTCACTGCACTTGCTCTGAAGCAAAGTTTCTGGAAAGACAGTACCTGCCAGGCACTTTGCACTCTGGCTGTCGAGGGATACAGAGCCCACAGGGGTTGTTATTTGTCAAAAGTTCATCCATCTTGAAATGGAAATAGGAAATGCTTTGCTACAGTGAAACAAAAGCTACATTTTTTTTTTTTCCACTCTGTTTCTGAAGGTGCCTCAGTCTCCTTTGCTGAGGAGCTTTTCTTGAAGCAAAACCCTGTGAGGACAACTCTGCGCCAGTCTCTGCCCTAATGGAGTGGTGCTTTTGCTCCTGAAATGCACTAGGCCACCGGCTTTAAAAAGTTTCCCATTCCCACCTTGTGTGAAGCAGTAACTTTTCCTTCTTATAAATAATGTCATTGTAATTTGGGTGTACATTAAGGACCCTGATGATTCACTTCTGATATTTGTTCTGCATCTCCAAAGGAGAAAAAACCCAAAACACCTGGTAAGAAAAACAAGTACGCAATGAAACACTTTTCTGTTGATTGAATGAGGTTACTATTATTTCTAAGGACTTTAAATATCATGACCTGTGCTTCTGGGTTTAATTTGGTATTCCTGACACTTCTGGTTGACTTAATGCAATGTTAAAGCCAGCTGATTCTTTGGAAAACTTAGTTCTTATAAATAACGTTCACTTTCTGACTACATTGTGGAATGATACCTATCCCACATAATCGATGCAAGCTTGGACATTATGAGTGTCTGTACTACCTGGTCTGATCCAGTATCCTACTTCTTATCGTGGACCACAGCAGATGCATAGAGACAGAGCAGAAGTGGTATGGACAGGTTGATCCTTTCTCTAACACAACTTTCCAGCTTCCAGCAATCAGCAGGTACAGGATTTCTGGAGCAAGAGATGGCATCTGGATTGATGCATTAATAGGCCTTGATTGAGCTATTCTTTATAAATTACCCAATATTTTCTTATTAATTAATTTATTCTTTCGGCTGCCATAGCATCCTGCGGTAATGAATTCCACAACATAATTGTGCCCTGCATGTATTGACTTATGCGTGACACCTGATAATTCAGATTACACCTAATCTTTCTGATATGAGACTTAATGAAAACGCCTTATTTTCCCCTCCCATTCCACAACTCTGAGCATCTCATCTCTTTTTTATGGCCTTTCTCTTGTTTGGCCAGCTCTTTCTGAGACAGGGAAACAGAACTGCCTGCAATAACCACAGTGGGGGTGGATGATAAATTTACACAGATGGATGATAAATTTACACAGTGAAGCAATGTTTTCTGTTTCACTCTCCTTTCTCTTCCTAGAAACTTTTTGACTTCTTCTGAGTCTAATGCAACCATTTCTAGAGAATTAGCCACAGTGATTCCAAGGTCTCCTTCCTAAGCAGCAGTAATTTAGTACTCAGCATTCTGCACTGGGATCTCAATTTCTCATTCTCTGCATCCCCTGCTTTGTATTCTGCATCACCGAATTTCACTTGCCACTTTACCCCTGTCATTCAGTGCACTTTATACATGAAAGAGTGAATCCTGAGAATGTGGAATGGGAAAGAAAAAATGTTACATGCATTTCTGAGGTACGCACACGTGCATCTTGTCTTTTAATTATCTCTCACTGACATACTCCTCCCACCTTTCTAACGAAGCTATGCTGATCTCTCTGCTGCTCCCAAATCAGAAGGAATAGCTTTGTTTTGTATCAGCATAAACTGCACAGAGTATTACAAGCTCTCCCATGAACACCTTACTGTTTATTCTACCTGGGAAGTAACCTGTTGTTTGAATATCGGTACTGATTTTTTATTGACAGGACATAAAATGTCTAATATGTTCTGATTAACATTACTCAATTTTTAATCTGAAACAGGTAATATTTGGACACGTTATCAAGTCAAATAATGTAGAATATTTTGGCATCATCTTAGAGTTATGAAATCCGTATCATGATGATTTGCTTTGTATTCCATATTTTTAAAACTTCAGAGTTAGATACATGTTCCATGCAATGTCAAGCAAGAACGGTAATAACTTGTTCGTTGGGAATTGACCAGTTGAACGAGTGGGCATGGACTTCACCCCATCTGAAAGATTTACCCACAGGCTGTTATCAGCACATAAATCTCAAAGCACCCTTAAGTGACTACTTCAGCTTGTATGTGAGCCTTATTTGGAAGGTCTTCTCCAGAAAATCCCACATGACCAATTTTCTGTTGCCTTTTTATACAGTGTTAGATATACTGGGTTTTCTAGCAAAGCACGCTTTCTAGTTTTATTCTGTCCTTGTCTTCCCTTTGCGTGCCCCCATGGGATAAATTAACTCATTCAGAATTCTGCACACCAAGAAAAAAGTTACAAATGGAAGAGTAAACATTAAATTTGTAACAAGATGTAGGCCAATGCAGTAAAATCAAAACGCCAGGCAAAATTAAGATTAAAATACTAACAAAGAATAAAATTCAGATAAGCAAACTGCTTCCTAAGTCAATTCTTTCTTTAATTAGAGCACAAATGCAACAGATCTGAGTGGACAAATCTGAGGGATCTTCGGGAATTCCTATGGCAGATGGACATAAGCTTGTGTCTCTGTGCTAGGTGTGTTTCCTCCCTGGCTCTTTTGCCACATGCCACTTCAGAGCTCTGCTGCTTCCCTAATACCCATTTGCAGCTCCTGAATATTGTCTGCACAGCTACAGCAGAACAATGCGTTTCACCCCTCAGATACACCTCTTGCCTCACATCTAGTTTTTTGCCCTTGCAGAGGGTACAGCATCTGTGAAGGAATTATGATCTTGGCAGTCACTACTTAAGAATTTGGGAGAAAAATGAACATGATCCGGAAAACTGGTTTCAAGAAACACTTCTCTATTAGTTACATATTATGGAAATACAAATGAAATATTAAGAATATAATGCCAGAACTAGTGGCTGTGTCTGAGGGCTGCGATGCCCAGGTACTGAGGTTTGGGGAAAACCCTGCTGCAGGCACAGACCAGCTCCTCCTTAGCAGTGAGTAAGCAGCAGAGATGGCCTTTTACCTGGGGAAACCAGGTCATCACATATTGTAAACATATATTTTAAAAAGTCCTTTTAAAACTATATCCTTATTTTTGAATAGTTAAAGCAAAAGACTCAAGGATGGGACCTAATTATGGTAATTATATGATGATACATGGGTTGGTTTCTTCTATTTCTTTGAACAGGTGTCTCTGAGACTGTTTTTGAAGGACTTTCTCGTTGGGTAATTTATCAGGAAATCAGGTTATTTCAGAGATTTTGAACTTAAAAAAGTTACCCCTAAAAGAAAAGCTAAGTTTCACATCCACAGTTGTGCTGGAGCTAGAAGAAAGGTGAGCCAAAGGCAGTACTACAGCATGGACGCAGCCACCCCATGCCAGGGCAGACAAAGCCCAGGCAGTGTGTATTTGATCTGGACTTTACCACTTGGCTGTGGAATTATAATCTGGAGTTAAAGGTATTACACTATTTGCACATAACAAGAAGATACCTTTCGTGTCTTCACAGCATTTCAGAAAAGGCTCTTAAAGCAATTTATGAACATTGAGTTTCCAGGGGGCCCAGCGAAATTCCTGTTAAGAGTTTTGGAGATGAATGAAGGAACGTGCTATAAGTTTAAAGTACTCATTCATCATCACACAAGTTATTTAGCTGCAGAAGCCCAAATCCCAGAAGCCTTTCTGATGCTTGGTAAACCCATAATAAATTTTATGAGATGACAGTGGGTTCCTGAGGCAGGGGCCAGGAGCTGATAAGGCATGAGTTGCATTCCAGCCTCCTATCCCGTGTTTACTTCAATCTGATCACTGGGCAGCATTCTTTCCAATGGAAAGAATAAAGTGGGAATCTCCTTTCCTTCCTTCTGGTGGGCAAGGCTCCATTTCTGGGCAGAACATGAAGGTTTACCTTATCAGGAGAAATTCCCATGCAGCACAGCCTGACAAACAGCTTAGCCCTGTGCAACGTGCATTTGTGCGCTGCAGTGAGAGGAAGTGCTGGCAGAATGCACACTAACCCCACAATATCTTGGGGACAGATAATAAACACGATCAAGTCTGAATGGTCTGGGAGCTTCAATGAGTTGTAACAGAGCTCTCCTGTTGGGACGATGTGGTGACAGAGGTTGCATGGTCTGCATAGTTCAGGGCATTGGCCAGTACCTCAGCTGGTGCCAGGAAAATAGTGCAAGTTTGAAACTCCCTGGAAAGAGCTTTCCCTGTCAAAGCCACTGGCCAGGGTTTCCCGCTCTGTCATTTGAATACAAGAAGGGATGGCAGCTCCTGCTGATAGCAGGAATAAGTCTTGGCCTTATGATGAGTTGTGTTTCTCAGACCCGTCAGGAAATCCTAGCGAAGGCATCAGCAGCATGGCACCCTGGAAAAGCCTGAGGCAAAGGACACACTGCTGCTAATGTGTTCAGACAGTGCCAGCCCCTCACAGTGCAGGAGATGCTGGGTGCTGAGTATCCTAGGGCATCAGCAAGAGGACAGGCAGGCTCTCAGCAGCTGACTCTGTCACCAGCTCACCACCTCTCCCTGTGACCAGGGGAACCTGCAGTCAGGGCTGCTACACCTACATGCTGCCTTGTCACCTGGGCAAGCCTGGTTAGCAGCTATGGTATCAGTGTTACCAGCACCTGTTTGGCTCTTCTGGCACTCTTGTTGACAGTGTCCTGAGGGGGAATAAGGAAATAAAGGCACCTTGAAGCTTTACTTCTTCCTTTCCCTCAGAGGTGAAGCCCTGCAAGATCCAAATACCTGCTGGCAGGGCAGCCTGGGGAAGCTTTTCACAGCTATGCTTGCTATATATACTCCAGGGATGCCCAAAGGATTTGTCTCCCTCAGGCTTGTTTAATAAATGTTATCTTCCAATGCAAGCAATTTAAAAGAAAAATTTTTGGACTGCAGGCTCATTTTACAGAAGAGGAACCACATGCTTAACTGGAAGGGGAGTCCTGGGATGCACTCTGCATGCCATGGATCCAGCTGGTTTGGTTAATCTCACTCCAGCCATAATCTACAAGAGGCTTTGCTGAGCTAGGAGGGAACTCTCCTGCCTGAAGCTCTGTTCCAGCTCCTTCTCAGGACCAGTACTGGAAGGGTCCCTGCCTGCATCACGCCACACTGCAGAATGACTTATATTTGCCCATCCTATATGTAAATAAGCCCCTGTATCAACTACTGTGTCCCAGTCAGAAAAGGATAATGTTTTGATTTAATTAAAGCATTTTTACTACTTTCTGTGGATTTTTTTGTCAGTTAATCTCCGCTGGGGGCGGGGGGCACAACTAACTTTTCATCTGTATTTGAGACTGTGCAAAGATTAGACTTGATTTCAGCAGAAGCCTCTGGGCTCCTGTAACATTGATAATAAATAAATAGGCACATGGAGAAGGGCAAATAACAGGGTTTTTTTAAGGTTGTGGAGTGATATCGGTCAGGCAGATAAGATCTTTCAAAATGTAGAGCATTTTGTCTACAGGTGAGATGCTCTACAAACAGTGACAACTGCATAGTCATTTTTCAAAAGCCTCCAATACCATCTGTTAAAAAGCATCTGGAAAATCCACCTTAAAAAAACCACAGCAATGAAATGGCCTGCCAAGCTGCAGCTTCCCGATTCTTCCATTATAAAGAAATCTGCTTATGGTGCAATTTGTGTAGGCTCCATATTCCAGCAAAAATACATCAAGTGGTATCAGGTTACCAGAATCAGTCCTGAAGCAACTGTCTGTTAGAGGAAGAGGAGGAGAAAAAAAAATAAATGTGGCAGCAGGCTGCTTCACATTCAGTGAGTTGTTGTGACACGGAGCTCTCAGGGAAGTAACGGGAACATGAGAAACAAGTATGAGTTTGTTTTTCTTTTTTTCTTGTGAAAACCTAATATGGTAACTAAAAGCAGAAGAAACACTCGCTTTTCAGAACTGAACTGTAATCAATTTTCCAATGAGGACAATGTCTCCAGACAGCAGTCTATCTGCTGCAACAAAACAACAGTAATAATACCCCTCCCTCTTCTTTGCGAAATTTCCGGCAAGAAAACATCATTATCTCTGAATCTTCAAATGCTGTGAAACCCCTCATTCAGGAGAGGGGGGAGGGTGATGGCCAAAGTGCTTTGACCCTCTGTTTGGCATCAAAGAGGCTTCCTGAAAGAAGATCTAATACTACAACCTCCCACTCACTACAGACAAGCTTGTATTCCATCTCCCAGCAGAAACTTGTGTTTCAAAGATATGATTTGATATAAAAACAAAGAAAATGTTTTCATCTTTTGCTGAACTGCTTAGGTTTTTCTGTAAGGGAAGCAAATATTAGCAGAAGCCAGTGCAGCTGCTACAGTTTTTTTCGGGTTTTGTTTAAAAAAAAAAATCTGCATAGATGCATGAAACAAAACTAAACCACATGTTCAATCAGTGGGAGTTAGAATAATTTCACTAGAATCCACGATCACGATCATACATTCATCAGCTGAAAGCATCAATTTTAATATAGACATTTTTTTCTTATTTCCCCCCACTTATCTGGAGCAGAAATAGCAAGAACAGAAGGAAACTTGAGCCTAGACAGTTCCTTATTTCAGAGGTTAACCTGACTACTAGAAGAGCACTTGTACATAAAGTGGAAGTGACCTATTTAATGTGACTCATTTTTCTCTCCCTTTAGGCTGGTAGTTATCTACCATGCCCTCATTATCCTCATGCCCAGAGGAAAGATTTGTGTTTTGCTGACCATATATGTGTAACCCTAAGCGTGAAGCATTGCAAAATGTTCTCTGGAGACAATGGTGAGCCTGAAGTACCTGGATCTACAAAAAATTAATGAGTCTTATTTTGGCAAGCAATAAACCTGTAGTTACACAGCTGGGTATTATACTGTCTTACATGGCAAATCCAGGCAGGCACATGCTTGCTTAGAACATTAAAAAAAAATAATTTAGATCTGCAGAAGATACTGACTTGTCTACTTTCTCAGCTGATGTGATCACCTGCTCCCCTTGCTTCACTTCTCAAGCTGTAAGATCAAGGTGATCCCAAGGAGGCGACACCCACGGAAGGCATTTTACTTGTGTACTGACAACAGCAATCGAACTCTTAAAGCTGATGCTGTATTACAAGTTTGGATAAATGTGAGTGAGAGTCTGACACAGTATTTGACCTTACAAGTTTCTATTTTGGAAAATGTGAACTAGACTGCATCTTGCTTGTGCTATCCAGGCTTGCCTGTGACTTTTATTCATGTAGCAATGAAATCATAAACATGCCATTTAGTTTCAGGGCACTTCATAATAATCCTCTTATGAATAGTCACTATGCATGCAGAGGAAGAGATTAAAAACCAAATGGTTGACTCATGCCAATCTAAAGACTGGCACGCTGCAGACTCATTAAGGAAAAGCTCTCTGAGCTTCCTACACACATACTTGCCATGTGACACGGCGCTTTGCGCGACTCCAACCTGCCGCCGTGACCAGCAGCTGGGTACCACGCCCTCCCCACACACCCAGACCTCCCTCCCAGTATAAACTGCCAGGAAACCACCATCTCTCTGGCCTGACCAGGTCTTTGTCTTGCCATCACTGCCTCCGGTGGTGTGGCACCCATTTTGCCAAGTTACACAGGCTTGCATGGCCATTTGTGACTCAGAGTGGAGCGAACAAAACATCTGCACCATTTTCTATGTGCACAGGCCTTTTAAAAGGAAAGAAACGTATTTGTATAGCGTTGTCTCTCTCTGTCCATCTGCAAACCGCTCCTGTAAGTAGGTACCGTTTGACTCTTTGATTGCTTAGTTTCACAGTTTCAGATCAAAAATAGATAAGAGTCAAAATTGAGGGCCAGAACAGTCTTATGACAACCAGTGGCATTACACAGCATTAAACTGAATTACCTCAGTCTTTGAAAAACATCTGTACGCCTCTTGCATTTTTCCCTTAAAAGCAGAAATTGCCTGTGCGCAAAGCTACTTTATATTAACAAATACTTAGCAGATAATTTCTTTCCTACATGCAACTTATCTTGCTAGGAAAGTTTAGAAATTTCTTGTTATTCACAATATTACTACAAAAATATCTTACCATAAAATCATCTCTCCTTTTCAGTTTCTTTTTCTGCCAGTGTTTGATGCTGTTCTACCTCTTGTAGCTTTTCTTAACTTATCTCGTATAGCACTTTCTCCAGGCCTTCATTATTCTGTTCTTTTATGACAAACACAGCAACCTCCTCTATGTGCTGGTTCTTCCAATCTACCACGTGCAATTTATATGATATTAAGCACTAAAGCTAAAGAGAAAGACAACAAAGAAACCAACTCTAAAATCTTGGCCCAAGACTTCTCTTTACGTGGTGTTCTTTCACCACACAAAGTTCAGTGCCAAGCCGGTCTTAAAATAAACTTACTTTGACAGTTTATACTCTCCAACCTCACCCTCTTTCTCTCCAGATAGTTCCCCCTCTTATCAGCCTCTTCCATTTTCCAGGTGAGTCTTTTTAGATATTGTATAATCTAGAAAATCCAGTTAATAGCAACCAAATTAAAACACTTCATCACTGAGTAAAATGTGTAAGGACTTGTGCTGAGTGTGTGAGGGGAACTTCGGAAACACAGAGCAGAGACTGGCAAACTGCTCAGAAGAGCAGACACGCAAACAGGCCTCAGTGACAGGGTGAAATATATTTCCTTGAGTTTCAAAGACCTTCTCAGAAGATACTTTGCAATACAGAAACTTTCTGAGCTGCTGATCTGAGAGGAAAAAAAAACTTGAAAAAAAAGGACCCTTTCTGCCAGGACATAGTGGGCAAGAAGGAATTCAGCTTCCAGATGCTTTCATTTCTATTTTGTCTCACACTTAAGCTTTATCTGTTTTAAAAGCTATGGGACCTAGTTTTGTTAAATTAAACTCATGTTTGAGTTTAAAAGTTGTTTTGCAGTCTTTGGAGTGCCCAACTCAAGAAAAAAAGTTTGGCAAATCTACCTCAATATTCTAGTCATCTTGGAGTCCCCATCACACCACCTGTGGTTGTCAGGAGGACACCCACTTCAGGAGGGACTAACAAGCAATAACCATTTCAAAATGTCATGCTTTGAAGGTATTGCAAGGCATTTTGACAAAGACCTGTGTGTTATTTTTACTTGAGGAAGAGACATTTGCCTCCTCAACAGAGCACATAATCCATCTCAAAACTTCCTGAATAACTAAGGTAGAGCTCTACAAAGCTTATGTCAAACATTCTGTCTGCTTTTGCTTGCATGACTCTTACTGAGCTGTGCTGTCTTATGTGATTTATATCTTGATTGTATTACAGTGGGGAATCAGAATAAGTGGCGTAGAAAAAAGGGTCATGGGACGAGTGAACAGATCAATCATGTGGCTTATCTGGACAGTTAAAGAAAATGGAAGGGACTGGGTCTTGCAATACTCGTTTTGCACAGAAAGGCAAAAGGACGATTGCTGTTACCTGACACACTACACGATTCCTTTGTTTGCAGACATTTGTACTGAGCTCATCACCGTCACATCTGAGTATCAGACAGACTTTTTTAAAAACTGGCAGCAGCATAACCCGTTCAGTTTGTCAAATGCAAATAATACACTCTTTTAAATATATAATCATTAAGGCACAGAATAAACACAAATGCAGAATCATTTAAGTTGGAAGACACCTCTGGACCACCCCACCTCCGCTGTGCAAAGTAGGAATAGCTTTCAAGTTGCTCAAAGCTTCATGCAGTTAAGCTTGTAAAACCTCAAACGATGCATTTTATTTCAGTTACGAGTTCCTTGTTTCCAAGCCGCTCCCCTGCCAGGACTGCTCAATTCCTTGCTCACTGGAAAAGACCATTCTAGTGCTCCAAGAAGACTCCTCTTGAAGATCAAACAAACGTGAACCTCTTTCACACTGCCTTGTGGCAGTCTCCTATGGTATCCTGAAGAAGATGAAATCTTAACAGAATCACAGAATGTTAGGGGTTGGAAGGGACCTCAAAAGATCATCTAGTCCAGTCCCCCCTGCCAGAGCAGGATCACCTACAGTAGGTCACACAGGAACGCGTCCAGGTGGGTTTTGAATGTCTCCAAGGAAGGAGACTCCACAACCTCCCTGGGCAGCCTGTGCCAGTGCTCTGTCACCCTCACAGTGAAAAAGTTTTTTCTAATGTTTTTGTGGAACCTCCTGTGCTCCAGCTTGTACCCATTGCCCCTTGTCCTGTCACTGGACATCACTGAAAAGAACCTGGTTCCATCCTCCTGACACTCCCCCTTGACATACTTATAAACATTTATGAGGTCACACCTCAGTCTCCTCTTCTCCAAGCTAAAGAGGCCCAGCTCCCTCAGTCTTTCCTCATAAGGGAGATGTTCCACTCCCTTCATCATCTTTGTGGCTCTGCGCTGGACTCTCTCCAGCAGTTCCCTGTCTCTCCTGAGCTGAGGAGCCCAGAACTGGACACAATATTCCAGATGTGGCCTCACCAGGGCAGAGTAGAGGGGCAGGAGGACCTCTCTCGACCTACTAGCTACTCCCCTTCTAATACACCCCAGGATGCCATTGGCCTTCTTGGCCACGAGGGCACAGTGCTGGCTCATAGGCATCCTGCTGTCCATGAGGACCCCCACAGTCCTGCAAGGGTCTCCAGCAGGTCAGGATTATGAAGTCCAAGATTACCACTCTGCCTTCCTTTCTTTCCTTGGGAGCTTATATTTTACTGTCTTATGGTCACACGAGCATCAAATTATGATGCAAAGGTAGGTTGTCAGGTAAACAGCAGATAGCAAATAGTTTCAAGACAATCCTTTATATTGCAAATATGAAGCTCAGATAAAACCATTATTGTGATGTGAGGCCAAAAAGAGATGCCAGTTAGTAGTAGGTATCTTCCTATTACTCAGCATTCTAGTTTGTCCTTGCAAGTTTTATCAGCAATGAAGTAGTTAACAATAGTAAACTGTCCATTGCTGCATGACTTAAGTGACAACATGCCATCAGGATGAATGGCAAAATTCAGATCTTTGAAGATCTTCCTCTGTCTGCCTGCGGACACCTTTGTATTGCTTATCTTTAGCTTACATTTTCAAAACCACCCTTACAGCCATTTGAGGGCCAGTAGGATGTTTGTGAAATATTAAAGTCAGGGGATAGAGTGTAAAGTTGCATCCTCTATGAGACGGACTCATCTTGTGCTGCCTGTGAGCCAGCTCAAACTGCCCACACAGTATGTGTCCACATGATTTGTATGCTTCTCTTGGGTCATGTATTCCCTTGCTCCTCCCTTCACCCTCTGTCTCTTTTGATAATGCTGTAGGAACCCTTCATGCAGATGGAACAACAGAAATGTGTGACTTAAAACGGACATGGCATTATCCACTTGTAAAGATTAACACAGGCATGTATATGTCTGTGCATGCACGTACTCTGGTGTGTGTATGCACATTAAAGTTTAATTTAGGGGTTCTTGGTTTTACGGCTTCCCATTCCTGCCTTGTTGACATCTAGAAAGAAGTTGCCATTAACAACAGTTTGGAAACTAGCGAGCATGAATTTATGAATAGAATTTCACTGCTGTGCTATTCTGTCAGTCATTAGTACTTCATTTTACATGCCATCCATAACATCCCCAAACCAGAATCTGATTGACTGAATATGTTATAGCTTTAGCTAATAATAACTACTCTATTTTAGAGACATAAACCATTGTTGCTAAGTGTGGCCCTAACGAGGCGTTTGTGTTTGAGGAAATCAAGGTTTTGATTTGACCATGGCAGGGAGTTGCAGCCAAAATGCTTTTAATCTTTTCTTCAGTCTGCCAATGTTGCTGTATTTAAGCAGCCAGGCAAAGAAACCCCTAGAATTTCAAGTTACTTCTGATGCATATACCACATGTAAATCAGAATGCAAATACTATGCTACAGTAAATAAAAGCATGAGAAATTCCCAATAGCATGAACATCCTGAAAAATATTGACAGCTCTGCCTTTCACGGTTCCTCTCAGAATGGATGAAAAGCAGTCTCTCAAGAAGTAGTTAGTAGACCACCAGCTCCTTTTCTGTCTCTCTAGACTGTGGTCAAGATCTTAAAAGTCATTTAGCCACCTAACTCTCATTCAAACAGCTTTGGGAGTCTGGGCCTCAGTGTCTTCTGTCAGGGTCATTCAGATCTCTTTAGAGTTCCCTTTACTCAGGGCTCAATTTCCCCCCATTCTCTCTCTTTTTTTTTTTTCCATTTCCTATTAATTACTATGATGTTTATCATAGCATCGTTTAGGTTAGTCAGTGCAGAGTGCTACTAAATATACAGCTAGAGGTCCTCCTTCTTCCCTTATCCAGCCTGTGACTAGTAGTGCTGCTCCTGCACCCTTCCCAAGCCCCATGATAGTCACAGCCTGATTGAAAGCCCTGCCTTTAACGAGCCGTCAGCTGCCCCCACAACCCACCTCTGTCGATGCAATAATCTGGACCTGCTTTGCTCCCAGCAGCACACAGAGTGTTTCACCTATACCACCAGCTCTCACCCGCTGCATTGCTCACAGCGTAAGCTTTCAAATCCATTATTGTAATATGATGCTTTCAGCAATTGCTATTAATTTTAAAACCAATTTGTTCCATATTCAGAGGCCTCTAAGCTCCCATAATATTAGGATTGGTGCCTGCACGCTGAACTTTGCTTGCTAACAGAGGTCTCGGAAACCTATCTGGTTTCACATCAGGCTGGTGCGGAAATAGCGAAAAGAGAAAAGGAGAGGGACACCTTTAAGTTACACTTACTAGTCTTTCTTCCAGAATTGCAAAATTCTCTCTGTTCTAAACTAATTATGAGCGATTCCCCATATACTTTTGTAGAGTAACAGCTGTTCAAAAACTCTTTCTTATCACAATCTAGTGTAAAATGCTGATCTTGCACAGTAGTTCTGAAAACAGGAGATAGAAAGCTGTTGTTTTAAAATACTTTAAAATACACTTAATACAGTTACAATTGTTGTTGTATGAGTTTGCACTAAACAACAAGTGAGATAAAATTAATCCCTGAGCACATTGATCTCACTTAATAGTGCAAGGGATCAAAGGAACAAGGGCTTATGAAAAGCCCATCTATCTGTCAGCCCTTTCCCCAGGTACTCTTGAACTTGGTGGCCAGGTCCAATCATGTTTGAAAGCATCAGCCTCTTAAAACTCATGTCACATTTCCCAGAAAACCATGAGGGAAGAGAAAGAGGGAAAAGAGAGATGCCCAAACTAGTGCCCTTCCCAAGGAAAGAGGCAGCCATTACCTGTGGCTTTGGTGGGCAAGCAGTATTAGACTTGCCCTTGCACACACAGCCTCTTGCTCACTTACCAGGAAAAAATAGGAGATGGTGAAAACATGAAGAAATATTTGAGATGAAGAGCAGGATGAAGTGGAGTTATCTTTGTAAAGGAAAACTGTAAGGACATGGGATGAAGCAGAGGCTTAATGGAAATAGAGAAGGAATCATTCCGGGGATATTGTTATGAGGAAGCATTAAGAAACCAGGAAGATGATTATTTTGGTGGAGATCATAGGAGATGCAGATACATGGGAAACCAGTGCTCCTTATTTATGCCTCTTATAGGTCATCATGGAGCGCACTAACACACTACACAAGTCTGGAGGTTACTTTTATGAGGTTCAAAGCTTTGAGTAGAAAGGATTCAAAGCTATCACTCATATGATGTTTCAACGTCTTGGAAATGGGACTGATTTTCAAAGCTAAACCCAAATGTACCGCTACACTGTTATAGAAGCTTGACCTTGGTATTTCTTTTAAGCAAACGGCATGAGCTGCAGTTCTGCACTACATCATGCCACATTGTCCAACCCCAGCTGTCAACATGGTGGGCCACGTTTGCAGACCAGCATCTCTCTAGAAATTTATCGGAAGGTTATTTGCCCTTCCCAGATAAGTTTGTGTTCAGCAGTGTGCCTTAGAAAGAAGCAGCACAGCAAAAAGGAACAAGAGGGCAATTCAACAGATTGCTCCTGACAATTTTTCCTGTTCAAGGCTGGTAGTTATCAGCACACACACCCATAAACTTATAAACAAGTAAGTTTGAGTGACAACATGAGGAAATTGGTGAGCTTTCAAGTTAACATAGGTTATCATCAGTGGCAAGCCCAAGGTCTCCTCGTAGAATTGGTCACCAACACATAGACTGACCATATCACAGAATCACAGAATCATCCAGGTTGGAAAAGACCCTTGGGATCATCGAGTCCAACCATTAACCCTACTTGCAAGTTCACCCCTAGACCACATCACGTTATATGTGTTAACATAAGCAGGGACCAGCATGGCTGTACATTCAGCTTAAGCATAAAGGTATCACCTCTGGATCAGGACGTTCCTCATACACCAGGTGATGAAACTTGGCAGCATAGGCCACTTACACCCTTCTGTAAGCACTACCTACCAGCTACTCTGGGGCAGGGACACTGCACTGGGTGACTCCTGTTGAAACCCTCTTGGTCATTTTTATGCTCCTATAAACCTAAATACAAGTCTCCCTATCATGGTATCACCCAGGCCAGCTGCTCTCTAAAGTAAGGTGAGCAAGGAAGCAATGCGAACCCAGGGTCTTTATGGCCCAACCTCCCCAACCAAGGCCCATCTGCAGTATTTGAAAGAGAAGAGCAAGGCAAACCTGGAGATGAAGACCAGAGCCAGCTGAGAGTCCAGATCATAAGGTAACACCATGTCAATGAAGCAGGTCTGAGGTTAAGCTGCAAATTCAATCTGTAGGGCAGAGTTAAGATCGGGTCTAGTGATGTCTGGGAACGTCCACACCAACAAGGCTGGGCTGAGGTCTAGCCCAGGATACTAATCTGCAGATCAAGGTCAGGGTCAGCAAGGCACACAATGAAACAAGAACGTGGACATAGACAAGTTGGAGAGCAGTACTCTTCCAATACAGCACAGCCAAGGACTGACAGTCACTGGGCTGAGCTGAAATAGGGCTTTTGGGCCTATGGGTGTGGGTAGAAGCACCAGCTGAGGCTGGTCAAGGTCATTAAGGCTTATTAATGCACTTTGGAAGAGGAGGAGCTGACATATACAGAATTGATAAAGTAGATGGTTCAAAATGGTGGTATGGTATATTTGAACTTACTCAGCAGTTACAAAGAGCCTAGAACAATACCCCAGAAACACAAATATGTACTTTATTCTGGCCCAGAGGCTGGTGTGGTTGTGCTATAAACATGCACTGAGGATGGCTCACCACAGGGATGGGAATTGCATTCTCTTACTCAGGCTGTTGTTCTTGTCTTTAGGTTTCCCCTGTAAAAACATATTGGGAAAAACAGGGCTAGCATCTTGTTAGCTTTAAGGCTTCCTCATGCATGCCAGCCTGAATCTTAACTGAGGAAAAAAAAAGGAAAAAGCCAGCTTCAAAGAGTCAATGTGCTGAAAACACATACATAAAACCTACACGTGCACTCGCTTTTTATTTGACTTAGATCTACACAGGTAGATCTTACGTTAGGCAAAGTAGACAAGTGTCGCTTCTCGTTACTGCCTTTATTTTTTCTTGGGATTGCTTTTCTAGTGCAATTAATTTTGGTATCTACTGAAAGAATAAGAATTATACTAGTACTGTGAGAGTGATCATGCCAGCCAGTTGATGATATATGAATGTGACTATATTAAAGCTTTTTCTAGGCCACTGAGCATTCGAAGAACCATAGAATAGTTTGGGCTGGAAAAGACCTTTAAGATCATCAAGTCCAATCACCAACGCAGCCCTACCAAGTCAGGCACTAAACCACGTCCCTAAGCGCAACATCTAATCATCTTTTAAACATCTCCAGGGATGATGACTCAAGTAGCTCCCTGGGCAGCCTGTTCCAGTGCCTGACAACCCTTTCAGTGAAGAAATTCCTCCTAATACCAAACCTAAACCTCCCCTGCTGAGGATGCCATTTCCTCTCATCCTATCACCAGCGACTAAGGATTCCCAGTGTGAGCTCCAGAAACATCAGCAAATTCAGGCTGAGCTGAACTGCTGATTCCATTATTAAAACTGCAGTGCTTCGTTGTCAGCCAAACTCGGTGCCTAGCCCAGTGTTCACCATCTGCCCCTCGTGTAATGCCCATAAATGTTGCAATCAATATACAATTTGGGATGTGTGGGCAATGCTGGAAGGTAAAAGTATCCTTTCTTTGCCAGATATATGTTAATTGGTTGTTTCATTTTGCACATATGGGACAGTAAAACATACTTGTTTTCTTGCCAATACAGGAACATTTTCCTAATGTTCCTTAGTCACATCGTATCTACAAAAGGAGAAGGTTCTGATGTTTCCCGTTAGGTTTATGGTTTACATTACAATTCATACACAAATACTTCTTGGCATCTAAATCCTGAGCTAGAAGTATTTTTAAAATTATGTCCTGAAATAGGAACTTCAGAACACTGTGTCAGCATCTGGCAGATATCTCAAGAGTGTCATGAACTGTTACTACTTGAGGAACTTGGCAGGCACTCCATGAGCCCTATGTACCTCAGAAGTGTGTAGGAGTCCACTAGCAGCTTAATTGCTGAGCATCTGTACAGCTAGTCTCTGTAATGGGCACATGTCCACCCACCAACCTCAAAAACGTGTGGTAGTTTGTGCAGATTTCACAGGATATAGCTGAGCTCCTGAGCGCTGAAGGCTGCTCAAACACAAGAGACAGCAACCTCCTATTTTATGAAAGCAAGTATTTCCTCAGAACGAATCTTGAATTACTAATCAGTCTCACTGCTCAAAGAATTTGGCATGTGTGTCTCCATCCTCGTGTGTTTTACAAAGTGCTGATATGCATGCTAAGGCTGAAAACACTTTATAAAGTGTTTGGGATCTCATGTACAATAGTGTTTCTTGGTAGGAGAGCACAGGGAGTGTTGCTGGGACTCTAGGTGAGAGGCAGTGGTGAAGCCAGTGGGCCCCAGAGCATTCACGCATGGCTGTTGAGAAATGCTCTGGACAGAAAAGATAACCACTCCTGGTAAAAACTGGGGCCATGTCGGTACCTGGAGGATACTGGGTCTTCTTTGTAGGACTAGCTGACATTGTAGCCATGCTTTGTGACTACTCAAGAGCAGTAGCAGCTGTGCTTGTAGACTAAAGTTTAGCTGGAAAGCAGATTTCATATCCATCTGCTTAGCTCAGGCTTTGCAGAAGCCTTTTGGTCAGAATTGTATACATGCTGTCCTTCAGAACATCTCTGGCCTGCAAATGTGCTCTTTCTGGGCAAACTATTGCTCTTTTAAGAAGACATACAAGCATCATATGCTTCCTCACAGTTAATGACAAGGCAAGACTATTGACATTTTTGAGGGTCTTCATGGAAAAAAGTTGCATAAGTCTACACAAAAATGTTAATATCTTTCATGGTTTACTTCTAATTCTGGTGCAGAAACCACACAGCTCCAGCACGAAAGACAATGGCTCTGGCACTGTCTGGAACTAAGGCCTGGAAACCCAGGAGCTTTACTGGGGCGAGCAGCAACACCAGGGACCTATGAGAGAGAGAGGTGGAGATCCACATTTTCAGTCGGAGCATGTATGCCACCATGAAGTGTAAGACAGCTTTACCTAGATACCTCAGTCACACCTAGTTTCTTCACCTCCTGGGTTTTCTTTAACACAGCAGAGAATTGGGAAGACTGTGGAAAAAGATCCAAAGGTGAAAGTAAAGACCATGGAGTGAATGAGTCTCACTGCCCACCTCCCACACAGAGCAGGAGAGAAGTATGAAAACCCAAGTGTCAGAAGAGTAGGGCCCTAGGTGAGAGGCAAGTGCACCCTTGCGGTCTGTGCCACGTGCGCTTATTTAAGACACAAGCTTTCCTAGAGCTGAGTGCCTCACCAGACCCATCCTCTCCAACAGGAGCTGGTATCTGCCCGGGGGTTGTTACATTTCAACAATAGTTGAAATGAACCAGAATGCTCCTGCTGTCTATCTCTGGGTCGGAGCTGCTGGGACCAGACAGGAGGACTTGTCTCCCCGAGCCCTTGGCTCCAGTATTTATTGCTTCTTGCCATGCAGTTTGGACAGTGTAGAACATGTCGCAAGAGAATACTTTTAACTCTGGCCTTTATTTAATTTGAGACTGGGTGAGGTCTTTATTCTACATCTTTCTTTAGTGGATAGAAATGTGTTTGGTCTATATTAATTTTTTGTTCTGTACCAATGGTTGGCATCAACTGGTTTCAGTTTTTTTGCTCTATAAATGTTAAAATAAACAAACCAAGGTCCCAAGTGGTGGTCAGGGATTTTGCCAGACCATGGGAAGTAGTGGGCCCCAAGAGGCTCTGAAAACCACCCAGAGAAATACAGTACAGATCTGCACCGAGCAGGGATAATAATCTGTTCCAGAAGCTAGAAAATATTTTCCAGGAGACTTGGCAATTGTGGCTTGAGATGGAGAAAGAGTGAAAGAGAGAGATGGAGAGAGAGAAACTGCCCTTATTCCAGGAAAAATTGAAAAGACTGGGAAAAGAAAAGACCCTGCTATTGCAGGGTACTTAGTTACAAGGAGAGACTCACTCAGCAGGGAGTTTGCTTCTCCAGAGATGCAAAGACAGCTCTTCGCCTGCCCATAGAGTCCAGACAGGTGAAAGCTCAAGGAAGTCATTGTTTACAAGAGAGTTGACAAATAAGGCTGCTAGATAAGAATTAAAAAATTTAAACTAAAAATTAACTAAAATTTAAACTGTACCACTCTTTTAGACCCACAAAATGAGGGCTAGAGAGGCCAAAGTCTGAGTCTCCTGAAGCCAGTTAAGTTTCAGTCCTTGGGATGGGCCATTAGGTTTTGGACAGTCATTCTCATAAGGAGCCCAATGGTTTGTCTAACAGTAGCTTGTCACTTAGAAAGGCCTGGAGTTTCGATGTGACAATAACTTGACCGATCACTTTCTTTGGCAATTTGTTTTGAGGCTTACTCTCACTGTTAAACACTTCTGATTACTTTCTCATTTGAATTTGCCAGGCTTCCACTTTCAGCTATTGGCTTTTGTTGCACATTTCTCTGCTAGATTAAGAGTTCTTCAGTCCATGACATTTTCCGCCAGGAGGGAAGCTCTGTAATCGAGCCATTTATCATGTTTTACAAGTCTTTATTAAACTCAACAGACTGAGTTTTCCAAGTCTTTGCTATGGCCTCTTTCTCTAGACCTTGCATAATTTTTGAAGCTGTTTTCTGCACCCACTCCAATATTTCAACAACCTTCTAAAACATTGAAACAATCTCCCTAATACTGTACACAGGGATAAAAGCACATCCCTGTTCAAACTGGACTAGGGTAATAAAATTTTCTGTTCCTTGTTCCGAGGTGGTTTTTTTCAGTCACTCTCAGAAGCTGACCTGGATTTGAGTCACTAATGAGGTCCCACTCCTTTTGGATGCTTTGCTGGTGTGTCTTCCTCACATGCTCAAAGTCATACTGATCTCCTGACTTGGTTTCGAAAAGTCAAGTCATCAAGGACCTTACCTGTGACCCACAGCTGATGACTGAGACACTGTAGTCAAACTACAGCCTAACTGCTCGTTGAGTTGGCCTGGTCATATCTAATCAGCTTTGAATAATCTGCTGCATACGGTTGGCTATCTGAAGGGAATCAGCTAATGAGCTCTTTGGAGGGGCTTCAAGCCTTATGTTAATCTCTTTAGAAGAAACCACACAGACATTGTGTATCATTTGTTTCTTACAAGAATGTTATGTTGTAAACCAGGGTAGACTTTCAGTGACTGTGTTCCCATCTAATTTCATTAACAATTCGTTTTTCTGCTGCCTAGGATCCCTTGTCAGACAAACTAAGCTGCGGTGCTGTCAAGTGTGCTAGTGACCTACTGTGACTTTGGCTGAACACTCTGCATTGTTCTAGTGTCCTTCTGGTGTTTCATGATTGACTGAAAATGAGTATTTCTAGGCCAGGATCATCTTCATCATCTCTGTAGGTCCCCTGACTGCAAGTTTTCTAGGTCTGCTGATTTTCAAAATATTCATTCTGAGACAGTGTGGTTTAATATGTCAATAAACACTTTTTTATGAGTGGAAAGAAGGATTTATGCCATTAGCTTTCTGGCTTCAAATCAGGTAAGAACAGAGTAAGTCTATCTTTTCTACAGTACCATTGGCAATTATGTAACTTTTATCTATCAAGAGGCCATTTCCTTCTTGTATTCCTTGCATCAAAGTAGTCATATTGTAGCTTATGACACAAATAACGGTCGCCCCATTCTTACCTCTCTTTAGCTGCTTTTTACATCTTCCATCTTACTAAAGCTCCAAACTTTTTTCTCTCTCTTACTAATGCATAGTTAATTTCACTTGAATATTGCTCTTGATAACTGGAGACAATTTACTGAGAGACACTGAAGTTTTGGCGTCTGGGTCATTCCCTAGAAGGGTCTGTCTCCTTATGTAGGGAATTCAGGCTCTTTTGTGATGCTGTCTGCATTCACCAAATTTTGAAAACTTGAATGAGGGCGAGGTTTGCAACTGTGTGGATCACTTTAGATCAGCTTTTGGTCTTAGTGTACTTCCTTTTAACTCTAGCTTTCATACTCTCTTCAATTTTACCAAATTACTAAGTTAGTGTTACATGACTATCAAATATATTTGTCTCTAAGTTAATAACAATTACTCTTCTACCTGCTTTTTCTCCCAACTCCTCTCAGTTCCAGAAAACTGTTTTTTATGAAAAATATGTCTACGACTCATCAGCAGTGTCTTCCCTTTGCCCCTGCTGACTGTCTTGCTGCTACAGGCAGGCTGCTACTATCAAGTTTCAGGCCAGTGAGTAATTATCTTTATCTAGCATAAGGAAAACTAAAAGATTTACTTTCCTGGGCACAATACCCTTTTGTTAGAAATTCTTTTCAGACGAGGATTATCTTGTAAGGGAATCTTACTTCTTCAGATTTTATTTTTTTTAAAATAAAAGAAGTTAATTAGTCAGATCTGATCCTCCTCAGCCCTCCCAAAGTCTCCATCTGGGGCCTTGTGCCGGAAACAAACGCAAAACGGGAGGAGGGGTAGACAAATCAGTGAACTTACTTCACAGACATTCTTCTCAACCCTAATCTATTTCCCACTGCATTAAGCAGTATATTTTATATTGATCTTTGAAATGCTTCTGGCCTCTTTTCTACTCAAGACATAGTTGACCAATACTCGTATTTAACCCAAACCCTGTTTATTTGACATTCTGTGTTATTAAAAACTCGAAGCAGTATTGCTTAGATTATTTTCAGTGTTGACAATATGTCTTCCAGTGCACAAATCACTGGTACTGGTACAAGCAGACATCATATGGGATGCAATATTCTGATTATAACCCCCCAATTTCCCTATGTGTAGTGTTTTTGGGTTTGCTTTTCCTGTAACAGAACACTCTTATCAGAACAGGTAGAGCTTAAAAAAAGAGTTGCTGCTTACTTCTGCCTGAGTTTTAAGTCCACGTTCTGGAAAGCAGAAGAAATAGAAAATGCACACTGATGCAACGAAATGACAAATGTAGTTCTTCCATTTTTTTTGTGTATGAACGGACAGAGCTGTTCAGTGATGCCTCTGGCTGAATAGTTTTCTTAGTTTTTGTTGAAATGGAACATAAAATTGTCTCCTGTACTTTGTGTATCAATGTTTTTTCTACCATGGTGATGATAGCTAGAGAGTTGTTAAATTCAAAAACAGGAATGTAACTGGATAAATAAACCTAAGGTATCCCAACCCATAGATAATTGATGTCCATGTATTCAGCCAACCCAAACTGAAAATGTTTATGTAAGAAAAGGACTTGTATTTCCTGTTCTGCGCCAGGCCTCCCAGTAATTAATGTTCCAATGCAAAACTCTTCATTCACCAACGTCATGCACATGTTGTGTGGAGCTCTTGCAAAAGTCCTAAGCAGTCCTGAGTTCAGGAACAGGCATAAGCTTGAGTTGTTTGATGCAGCTTTAGCTGGAGCCAGAAGCAGCAGCAGCTAAGTAGTAGAAAAGGGAAGGGAGCCTGTACAAAATGTACCTTTCAGGTATGAGGCAGCTGAGAGTAAAGAGTCTGTAGCAAATCTGAAGCTACAAATAACATTAATTCCCAGCATCAGGTCATCTCTGAAGGAGTAGATCGTATCCCACACACTTCCTGATTAACGGTTTGCGCCGAAATGGCCAAGGAAGATCACTCACAGGCGGACAACTGACTTGTTCACAGGATTCTACAAAGGAGGGATCAAAGCCAGGAAGCCCAATGCCAGTTTCAGATGTACATTTGCATTCCTCCGCCAGCCTCCTTCCTAAATCCTGAAGGCAGCAGGTCAGATGGTCAGGTCATATAAGAGAGCCATCTGAGATGGTGGATTTATTGCTGAAAAACTGAACGGGATTTTCAAGCAAAGATTTTGTTTTGCTCTAGCTAAAACTGAAGGCACTGAGGAGACTTGTCAGAGCCAAGGAAACTCTGTCACAATCCCTTATGCCAAATACTTCGCACTTCCAAAGTAATCACAGAGCTATATCCGTAAACACACATAGAGTGTGTGCAGGGCCTCGGAGCACGAATAAGGAAGGAAGGGAAAGTCACTTACTGTGTGACCAACAGTGCTTGCTGTATGGCAGATATGGTCTAGAACAGGCCTGGAATTGAGAAATTTATCTGTTCTGCCTTTTTTGTTTGTTTTAAGAAGTTTTTGCCAAAGAAGATGCCATGTTACCAGGAAATGACTTTTTGATATGATACTCTATTTTCTGCTGAGTTCTTCTGAACAAGGGACTGGACTGAATGCCTAGCTCCATGAAGACAATTGAGATCAGGCTTCCTGATACAAGGGAACTGTTTTCCATTGACATAAGCTGCTTTAAAAAAATATTTATGAAAGTGCAGTAAGCACAAGCAACACTGGAGAGACTGGTGCCATGAATTTTTCTAACCTGTGTTGATATGCTTTTCTCATTCATCGTAGCCCAAAGAAAAGCCCATGTGGGTTTATTTCACACAAACCTGGTATGTGAGTCAGAACCCAGGCAGAGGATCTCGCACTGGGCAAGCGGTTGGGACCTGCACAGTGGTGTTTGTGGAGAGAATGCCCTCTCCTGTGTCTGCCGTGGCTGAATCCCAAAGTGTCTACACCTCCCCTGGGTCATAGGCCAGATCCTATGGGAACACAGGAATGATCCTATGGGATCATTCCTATGGGAACATGGTCCACCTGCAAGCTACCATCCACAGGGAAGGAAAGACACTTGAACTGTAAAGGGGTGAAAGATAAGTTTATCTCTCCTTTAAAGATAAAATACAGATTCTTATTGGCAAAGCATGTGTAAAACATTATGTATTGATCACTGCTTTGCAAAACCTTAATTGAGTTTCTCTTGGTAATAATTTTCGTAGGATCCATTTGGGGCACATTTATCATATTTCCAGTAAGTTATTAAAGATATATCTATTCAGCACAGAAGTTAGTTCTCACACAGTTTGCTTCCCACAGGTAAGCCATCACTTCAAAAAAAACGAAACCAACCCTAAAAATCTCTTTTCAAGATTAGTGCAGTCATGATGTGCATCAGAGGAGCAACAAGGGGAAAGCTTTAAGGAGATGGGAGATTGAACTGGCATATATTAACTACATATATTAACCACAGTCAGTAAGATTGGCTGTAGTTGTGTATCTTTCATATATTGTTTACAGTGAAGGAAGGGTTACTTGAGTGCTTTGCTGTTTCACAATAATTTTACAGATTTTGAAGTTGAAAGAAATGGTTAGTTTTGACCTGCTCCGTCAGGAGTCAAGCTATTTCTGAAAAAAATCTTTGGATAGCTTGGTTCAGTGGTTTATTTGGCTCACTACAAAAAAATTATCATTTACACATGAACTTGGCAAGTGTCAACTGCTTCCATTCCAGTTTGGGTGATTTTATTGCACTCTCTTGAGAAGAGTGGCAGTTGTGAGAATGAGTACTTTTGAGTCTCACTGGCAGCTGGAAGGGGCTAAATTCGCCCTGTTACAAAGACCAGCGTTTTTTCACCATTCTTAGAAGCAGATCTGTCGCTTAGTCTTGCAGGCATGTCCAGGAAGTCCTGCTGGGCTATTATTTCCAGATTCTGAGACAACAGCTTTGCAGGGATGGCAAGTGCCTGCTGGTCTGGAGCATCCATCAGCAGTGCTTGGTGGGAGTGGGGTAGGTTGGGCAGGCAGGAGCCAGAAGTGAGAGGGTGCAGGCACTGGAGCATGACTGAGCAAAGGACATGCCACCCACACCTCCAGGGACACATACCTCCACCTGCTCAGCAAAGGGGTCAGCGGCAGACAGCCATGGGCTTGTATCAGTCAGCCTTCTCTGGTAACTGGGCTTTTCTGAGGTAAACATGGTGCTGGCAGGCAAATAAGAGTCTGGAGCAATGGAGGGAAAAGCTTCAGTAGACATTAGAAGTTGGCTTTGAACCATTGTGCACGGTCAGATTTTTTTTTCTCCTGATACTAATTTAACAATTCAGCAAACATAAAGCCAATGAGCAGATGAAATATGATGAATTTCCTTGACTAACCAGAAATGAAATGCAAGCAGTGGTGTCTGTGGGGTATGAAGCAGCCCTCTGCTGTAGCAGCTCCTACAATTTGGTTAGTGATTGTGGGGATCTCCTGTCCAAACACTGTTCTGTCACGCCTGGGTTTACTGGCACACCCGAGATGTCCTAACCATCACAGCAGCGAAGAGCTCGCAGGCCAGATGCCCACCCTAGGACCTCTTCTAACTTCCAGCAATTTGTTGTTACTGATAGGAGCCAGAGCAGCAATACAAACTATTGTGGCTCTAAGAATGAGAAAAATGTTCGTACAACAATGGTAGAAAAATATTTTGGATTCCAGCAACAACTATGAGAATACAAGTTTTCTAGGGGAACAAATTTGTTAGTCCTCTAGGATAAGTATGCCATGATAAAATACAGAGATAAAAAATTACTGATTGAATTACTTGAAATGGTGTATGGAGAAAGGGGAGGGCAGGAGAGGTAACGTTAATAAATCATTATCCTGTCCATTGGGCTTCCATTATTTAGAGAGAAGGGCAATTACCAAGGCATGCCACTGTCCCACTTTCAAAGTTTAACATTCTTGTTTTATATCTGATCTAGCAAACAGTTTTAGGAGGTATCCAAGCAGCATATGCAGCACTTTAAATGATTAAGAGAGCAAGGTGCTTGAGTATGTTGGCATTCTAGGCCATAGCTCTCCACCAGTTAAAGACATACATATGTATGCATCTCCTTAGACACTACTGATAACAGCCCAAATTTTGTTTCACTGAGAAGAGGAAACCACATTTCACCCTCAGTCTCACCAGTATGAGGTCAGAAGCTGATGCATCCATGAAGTAGGTGGGTTTATGCTGCCAAAATCAGAAGCTGCTCCACATCTTTCCTTTCTAGAGCTATGACTGTGCTCCCACTGGACTCCAGATCCCCACTTCTAGAGGAAGGTCACAGAAGTGTTGGCAAGATTGGGTGGGCAGTTCAGACATAGCCACCCTTTTGCCCTCCCCAAGCAACAGTCTGGTTGGCTCCAAATCCAGTGACTAATCCCACAGTACAGATTCAAATCTAGACATTCTTTGTGCTCAACTCAGTACATGCAATGCCTACCCTTGAAAAGAAACCACAGAGCTACAAACTTGCTTCAGCAGAGAATTGCAAATACTTCAATTTTTGCGTCTGCATTTATCCCCTCGTGCTTCCAGTGGTCATTTGGGGAACGACTATGAATTAAAGAAACAAAAATCTTTCATCTGCTCGCATGTTTGCCTGTTGTAATCTTGCTGCCATCTTCCACAATGGTCCCAGTAACCACTGATAAATTGGAGAATGCTGTGCCATGGGTTGGGGCCCTCTCACTGACCTCCTGTCTGAGCCTGCTGCCACCTTGATTCCGAAGTCCAGCTACAAAATAGAGCTAACGAGGCTGAGCTGTCTTGCTGGGGTGTGCGCGCATGTGCACGTGTGTGTATACAGGGCTAAGGACTGCAAATGAGCTGCTGTAATACAGCAACAACACTGCAGTTAACATCTTCTAGTGTTGTACGCTGGGAAGTGAGAAAGGAATTAGATGGACTAATTGAGGCAAATTTTCATAAATACCCAGCGGACACAGAGCCCAACTGAGTGTACAGCCCAGTATGACCTGGGTTTTGAAACATCACTTTGGCTTGCCTGACCTTTAGACTCCTATCTTCATTTTTGGTTTGAACCACCCTCACCTCCCCCAAGCACAGTCAGAGTTTAATCACTTAAAAGAAAAGGGAGGCAGCACTAGGAGTAGCTCTAGCAGTGACATGGCAAGGATAAAAGCCAAGCAAGCTTTTCAGGGAGAGCTGCTTACTGTGTGTATTTCTCTTTGCCTTTGAATCATGCTTCAGCTTTCCATGCCAGTTCTGTGTCACTTATCAAGGTTTTTGTGGGCTCAAAACTAATTTACAGAGCAGCAAGGGAACTTGTATTGGAACTGCGAAGACAGATTTCTGCCTGCTAACCCTGAACTAGTTAAAACTGACGTCTTCCTTTCATGGTACCTCACATTAGGTTGTCAGATTCATAGGCTAAAAGTTGTAATTTGTTCTCTGACCAAGATACCCATTTCATCCAGCTGCTCCAGCTTTCTTGTGGCTTTTGTGGAGGTCCCTGTGGAAAGACCCACTGATCTACATTGATTGCCCTTATCCTGTCTGATGCGGATCTCCTCAAGATTTTAGTACAAGAAGGCACAGGACAGACTCTGCTCCTGCTAACACAAATATTGGTGGTTGGTAACTCCAGAGACTGCACGGAACTGTGTGGATGACTGCCAGGCTCTGGTATGAATGAGTTTCCACCTTCCTTCAGCTGCCTGGCCAGAGGCTGCTTACTGAAAGTGATGGTCATGAACAAGCAGGTGTCCGAGCAGCATTAGCTCCTTCCTCTGGGAAGGTTTGTAATGGTTGTCCTCATCTCAGTAGTTACCAACTCATTGGCTGTAACATTCTGGCATTCAGAAGAGAGATGCTTTAATTTTCAGCAGAGAAAAATACAATAGATCAAGGCACAAGGAAGTCAGCAATCTGCCATCTTCACCATCTCACCTTTCCTCCTAGCTTCCTTGAAGAAGTTCTAGTAGCAAACATATCTATCTTGATGGTTTGTGATGGACCTGAATGTCCCATCAAAGAGACAACCAGAAATCAACTCTTTACAAAGAGAAACAGCTCACAAGTCCTATTAGCATCACCCTTACATCTGAGCTACAACAGCAGACCTTGCTAATGTGATTCTTCACTCCTTTCCAGTTTTTTTCACCGCTGTCTCAAGCAGCAAGGACATGCTGCTGAGCCTTTGGCCACTGAATTCCGTAACAGATCTGCATGTATTTTAATAGAAGGCAAACTATTCAAGCTATTGAGTTATCCTCTTTTGTGCCCCAGGAAAAAGTGCTGGTTTATATCTCATTTTTTCTAGTCAAAGAGCTTGTTCTGCAAACTAGCCTCTAAGCACTTCTGCTTTAACCACTTCTGACCTCCAGACTCCAAAGTATTCACTCAATGGATATTTGAAATGCTTTAAGTGAATTACACCTAGAAGGAATGCAGGTATGGGAACTTCATTCCAGGCTGCACAATATTAACTGGTTTTAGGCAGCTGACACTGGCAATTTGGTTTTCATCACTCAACATCTTTGCCTTGGAAGAAAAAATGCACAAATTAAATTTTGGCAATGTGGACCAGAGCCCCATTCCAGAAGATGTTTATTAGCTATCTTACCAGCAAAAGAGCAGGGAGAGTTTTCTCAGAGAGGTTGCATCCTGTCCTCTTGAGCAATCCTTGAGTCATTATCTCAGGATCTTACATTTCAAATAGTGTAATAAATGAAACTACTCATTTGGAAACTGGCAGCCCATGGTCATCTTCTGATATCTCTAACAGTAGTCTCAGAGCAGGCAGGCTTAGTGAGTCTCTGGTTTGGATGGGGAACCTTTTTCCACAGCTGTAATAGATCCACTGTGACAGTGAAGATTTGTCTGTATTTTATTGGAGATACAGGCTCAATATTTTCCTTACAGTAGTGAAGAATTCCTTGTTAAAGATTTGCAAAGTCATCATTTTCCTAACATCCTGCAGGCTGGACTCCACCTTTACCTTGGATAGCCTTAACAGAGTCTGGTGAAGTGCCACAACCCAGGCATGGGTCACTTGTCCCAGTGCTAGCAGACTGTTTGTCCTGGAGAGACCAGTGGAGGAAGGAGAGGCCTGCAGCATCCTAAACCTTTCAGTGCTTTCATCAGAGAGATGTGCTTGTGAACCTGCAGCTCCAGAGAGACATCTGTCAACCTGCAACGAGTACTGATGTCCTGAGCTGCAGAGGTAGCTTTGATTTGCCTGCGTAGCAATATAAACTACTAGGAAAAATCAGCCATCCACCACAGTACCTTGTGGACTTCAAGAACTCATCTGCCACATGCATTACAAAGCTTTGTTGCTCCACTACCAGCCACCACCACCTCAGCTGGGCACATGACAAATTGTTTTTGATGTGAAACATTTTTCTTTAATTCCTCCTTACCGCGCCTATCCAAGCCTGTGGTCACACCATGTCTTTCATCATCAGCTTCAGGAGAAAATGTGGCGAGGTAAGGAAGATCAGCGAGAGCTGGCGTCTTGGCTCCTGGATTACCTGGAGCATGCAGCTTGGTCCAAGGAAAGACTCTGTGTCTTCATTCCAGCTAGGCGTAAATCCTGCCTGTTCTGAAGGGGGGATTATAGGATCACTTCAGCGAGGCCAGAATTTTACCTTTCTGCTTCTGGAAGCATGCTGTAAAAGCAGCTGCAGGTGGAGAGGTGCTCAGGTGAGAGGCATTGCTACTTTACTTGTGCTCCTGTGCCAGGGGTAGAAGCAGGCTGAGGGCAGGGGGCAGAGCAGCAGGAGATGCCAGCACACTGTATCGCTCCCAGCTGAGGAGGTCTCTCCCTCAGGTCCTGAACTGTGGTTCCAGAGCAGATGAACAAGTCATCATGGTTTTTGAGTGCTGATTTTCATAAGGAAAGGACTTTATGGAAACCACATGCAATTGACTTAAAGACTGATGCTACCAACACCTGCCATTCCTATTTATGTCTATTTTTAATATCTCTTCACACAATGCTGATGCAGCACAATTGCTATTCTATAATATCCTTCCTAAAAGCTGAACTTTGCCAAGAAATTTCAACACAACCGCATGTAGAAATAACCAGATAAATTTCCAGCAGAAATGGATGAAGCCTTTTCTGTACTTTCTGGTGGCTTGAAAGTTTCCCTCTGACCTTAACGCCCACAGATATGCCAGCATCTTATGAACAGAGAAAAGCTCTGGATGTGCCCATGGGCACACCCTGATGTACGAGAGCATGCCCAAGCATCTGACCACTGCAGCTCTTCATAGCAAACGACACCTTTAACTACTTTGGAATGTGCTGAATTTCTCTTAACTGATCAATTATGTCCCACCTGTTGCAAATGACTGAATTCTTGAGCCATTAAGTTCAGGACTGCATTGTTTTCCCAAAGACTATTTCTTTTTCGCAACCCAAATTCCAAATCTTGACTCCTAGCCTACAGTAATGTATAGTAACCTAAATAGCAGGACTCACAAGAGCATTACTTTTAGATTAAAAAAATTTAAATTTAAAGTGAAATAACCTGTACTTGAGCTACAGTGATACTAGCAGCTTATTAATGCTACATGAATGAGATCCACATAATGCATTTAAGTAATCTTCTTCATTCTTCCTGAGAAAGCAGCTTTAATACAGTCTTCTGTCAGGTACTTGTTGAAGATGAGATTTAAAAAAACCCCTGAGCTATTTGGATCATCTGCTTCAGTACATCTGAGCTATGTGATTCCCCTTTCCTATTCCTGACAACAGAATCTCTTTTGCTTGTTACCCTCACTTTGTTGCCACAGATAATTCTATGTAGCTTTTGGCTATCAACTATGGAAATCATGCCAGCTTCTCCAAAGTAGGTTTTGCTGGTGGCTTGTCACAATTCAGCGGTGACAAGAAACTCAGTTTCATTCCTGCATTTTGGAGCAAGTTAAAACACTATTTGGTATTTAACAGGCCTTTGTTTCTTAACACATAGCTGTATGCCACTGCACTTTGGCAGCTTCTTTGGACACCAGCACAAGAGGGTTGTTTCTGTGGAATGCCTGAAG
>NW_009702891.1:0-5584 GCF_000703405.1 Apaloderma vittatum | reverse complement strand
TGCTGCTTGTTTTTGCTGTGCCGTGCCCGGGTGAATCCGACACTTGCTAGGAACTCTGGCTTTCTAGCTGATGCAAGCAACCATGACCTTCTCTCCAAAGTCCTTTCCATTCCTTTTTCTGCTGTGCTCTGGCCCATATTCAGACTCCCTCATGTATTGCCGATGTCTAAGAGCACTTTTAAAGCAGCACCCAGGTGACCCACATCCCCAGCTGCCTCTAAGGTCTGTAGAGAAGCTGGTGTGACAGACCTACAGCTCTTGTTTTAGTTGTTTCTCTATTCCACCTCCAAAATCCAAGCAATCCTGCCCACCACCTCTTTCTTGTGGTCACCTCAGGCACATCGTGCTGCTTCCATGCTGCTCCCTAGCTCACAGGTGCTGAAAGCACTGGTAGCAGAAGTGTGTGGCAGGGTGTGCTCTGCAGCAAACAGGATAGCTGATGCCATAGGGCATCCCCTTCCACCAAGTGAATCAGATGACAAGAAAGAGAAAAAAAATAATTCTCTTTAAGACCTGCGCCCTGCAGAGACAGAACCACCGACTGCCCAGGTCCTCCCTCCTGTCACTCCTGCGGGCACGGAGACAGGCTGCCATACAGGGAGGTGGGAAACAGAGGCTAGTGGAGAAGAAGAGTCAAAACCCTCTCCCTTTCCTTAGAAAATAATTCCTGTGTATCCCAGAGGCCATGAAATACGTGCCTTTCACACTGCTAACACATTCATGCCTAAAGAAGGCCCTATTACCGTACACCAGATCTTTTTGATATGCAAAAGGTCCTGCTTCAATAGCCCTCTCTGAGGTCTCAGACACCAGCAAGTTGCTTTTTAGTAGTCAGTGCCATTGCTGCTTAATATGGTGAGAGATATGAGTGGCTGCTCTACCCAGATCCTGCCTCACTTGCATTTCCATAGCCACATCAGGAAAATTACAAGCAAAACAAAACACCTTTCAGCATAAATTCCTTTTGTTAACAGGCAACTGTAGTCTTCCCATAATGTCTGAGCATGAGATAATCACTGCCACAACCACTTGGTGTTGCATCTGGAATTTGGAAGGATGAAATCATCACACATCCCACCACCCCACTCACTTTGAGGCACTTCTGACTAGGCTCACATGATGTGGTTGCCTCCAATTAGAAGGGACTGGGATCAGTGATTCAGAAGGTCACTTCCAGTCCCACAGCCCTTAAATAGCATGGAAAGAGTTAGTCTGAGGTTGCCAGTAGAAGGCAAAGATAGTCGTTAAAAATGGCTCAGGGCATGGTAGTGTGTGACTAGGGCAGGAGAGAGGAGAATCTGGTCCCAGCTGCCACCTAACTCAGTTCATGAGTTTTGGCAAATCTTTAATCCTGCTCTCCTTTATGTTCCAAGTAAGTTTGTTTCCCAGAAGCAATGTCTCTTCCCAGCATCTGTAAGGTCCTCTGATCTATGGACACCATTGACTCATGCTGGCTACTGGCAGCAGCAATACACTGATTGACAGAATGATTCATTAGAAGTGGCCTGGACACAGCGTTGCACTATATATATACAGCTTTGTATCAGATGCGCCTTGATCAAGACAGATGTGCTCATCACGTACATAACTACCCCTTTCCAGCTCTCCAGTTCTGCCCTGGGAACAGCTTGTAGTTTGGAACTGGCACCACTGCAGCTTCTGAGCCAACGGTCTGCAGGGCAGTCACAGATTCAGGAGTATGATTTTATAATGCAGCTAACTGGTCAGGAAGGCTGCCTTAAGAGCCTTTGCTCCCTTAAGAAAACAAAAATCAAACAGTCTATTTGACTAGAACAAAATGAAACTCTTCCTTTCTTTCCCATGTGCACATCTAATATTAAAACCCCATTCGGTCCCCATGTGTTGCCTGATCTCGTTGAGAGGCGTCCCCGCCCATGACACGGAGGTTGGATTAAATGATCTCTAAGGTCCCTTCCAGCCTAGGCCGTTCTATGATTTGATGATTCTAAATAACAGCCTCTTGTCTGAACTGGGACAGATTCCTGCACACCTTGGGCACACAGAGCATCAAAAGAACTTTCTTATACAGGTTATCAGATCCAAAATATTTATGCAGAAACACGTTTATATGGTTGTGTTTGTATTCACACGTAATTACGTAGCAGCGAGGCATTTTACAGGCATGTCCTCCCTCTGTCTCCAGCAGAGATTGCCTTTAATGTCTCAGTGATATACCAATTCAATGTTTGCATCCCTTTTTATTGTGAAAACAACTACGTGATGTTTGACAGCAATATTTCCTGTCTGTTATAAGCAGCACCAACAACTGATTTTCATTTCCTTAAAGAAGAAACCCACATTTATGCTCTCTGAAGGAAAAAAAAAAAAGTATAAAATGCGTTTCCTGAGGAGTAATTTCTGGGCATGGTGTGATGCCAGTCTCAAGCCCTGATGCTGAAAATTGTTGTTCTGTAAGTTATTACTGTGTGTTCCTCCCTTAGCCTGCAGATGAGAGTGCACGTACTAATAACTCAGCAGAATAATACATGTGGTAAGATATTCAGTAATACTCAGCTTTACCCACACATTCTTTCTCCTCTGTTTTTGTACAGAGTTCCCCTTCTTCTTACAGTTAAGCCTGGACATATTTTTCTATTTTAAATTTTCCAGTGATTTGTACAAGAGAGTATTAAATTGCTAAAGGGCATATTAAGCATTACAGCTCTGTTAAACTTGAATGAAGCAATGCAAGTCTGGAACACATTTAATAAATCTGCAGCTTGATAAGCAAACTTTCTTTGCCGAATCTGACATTCCTTTGCACTAATCACCTATGTGAAAGAGCTGCCTCTAATTCTTTAAACTTTTTCACTCCAGGACTAGAACCAGCTGCAGGCTTCCCCGTCTCTTGGCACCATATAATTCAAAATCCTTCCCAGAGCCTTCAGTGGAAGGTGTGCAGGAGCCGGGGGCTACAGATCTGTCCTCACAGCCTTGCTGGAGCACCTCTTGCTTACATTTTTCCAGCCTTGTTAAAAAATTTTTTTAAGTTGAAGAATGAGCACATAGCACACTCAGCTCTGAGGAGAATTCACAGTGACCATGTTGCAGATGTATCAAGAAAACACCAATATCAGTGAATGCAGGAAGTGAATGCAAACCAGGTCATGCAGGATTGCCCTGGGAAAGCTTGGAGGCTTCAACCTGATTTTCTTACCTTTTTTTAAAAAAAGTAAATTTCTCATTCTTTCACTTGAAAAGCCCACAGGTCATCTCCAGGGTGATTCACCTCCTTAATTTTGGCCACAGGGACAACAGCCACTGAATTAGGCTCATGAGGAAAAGCTTGTGAAATGTGAGACCATTGCAGTGGTGACGTAAGGTGGCAAAACAGTTTTGATGGATGGTAGCTCTTCCGCGTGGTTTGTGTTGTAACCCCCCACTGCGTCCATCCTTCTCACTTGCTGTATCTTCCCACCTCACAGAGTTGTTCTGGCCTATTTGCTGTGTGCAACATTTACTTTGACCATATTAAATAAATTAAGTCAGGAAGATTATGAAACCCACTTCAACAGAGATTTCACTGCTTAAGAAGGTCCTGTATAAACTCTCAGACCTGTTGATAAAACAGTAGAGAAAAAACCTCCAGGCCTCTATGATGAAAGCCTCTGCTTTCTCATATGATAAATAGCTTTCTTATAGTCAACACTTCTTGCCTGTGATAGTCTCTTGCACAGCTCTAGACTTGCTCTTGATCCTAAACTGGAGGGGAAGGCAGAGCATGTACATAGCTGTATCTCTGCCGTGCTCCTGGAAGAGCTCCTGACAACTGTTTTATTCTTAGAGCTGCATCTAAGGCAAGACATTGAGCTGTACAATTCTGCAACAAGATTTAATTCTTCAACTTCCCCTTCTGCAATGTCTTGTAGGAGCTTCATTTTTTAATGGATGTGAAGAGTGACAGTAAAAGACTATTCTTGAGGCCCTCCAGCCAACAGTGCTTCGCAAAACAGAAGCACTTTTATTCACGGAAGTCTCTCTGCTAAGGGATGTTTAAAGGGCTGATGTTGTGGGGCTGGCAAACTTGAGGAGAGTTTCTCAAGTCCCTTGGCAGACGTCATCAGGACAGCAAATATCATGGCTGCTGCCTGCGGCCCTGGGCTTTCCTTGGGGTGCAGCATGGTGCAGTCATGTCTGCAGGGAATCCCAATTCCTCCTCACTGGGCATTAGCAGAACGATGTCTGTGCATCAACAGCCCATTTCTCACTGCTCATCCACTTGACAGTCTGCCTAGCTGCCAGTCACTGTACCCAGGTACTGTCTGGGCACTCAGTTTGGGGCCCAGGAGGAGCTGGAGAACAAGCGAGGAAGGCGAACAGGCAGAGGAAATGGTGGGGTGTCTGCTATGTGGCAGGCAGGGTGATACACAACCTTTTGGAGAGAAGGTCAAACAGTGATGGCAAAAACAGTGGCTACAGGATAGATGGTTGAATCCTTGAGCTCAGCGAGAAGAAACTGGGTGTCCTTCTCCTTTAAAGTGAATGTACAGTAAATGGACAGGACAGAAAAGGAAAGCTGGTTGGTGTGAAGAGGGCAAGTACTGTATTGACAGCAGGAGCACAAGGCTCCTCATGCTTTTCTGATGACATGTTTCCACCCAGATCAAGCTCTTTAGGAGTGTGCCTCATGTGTCATAGCCCTCAAACCCTTGGCCTCTGCACTGAGACTACCAACGAGAATGCCAGCTATGATGGTGGGTTTATTTTCACCAGACTGAATGGACTTCCCTCTCATTCCACAGAGAGCAGGAGACAGCTGTAAGTTAGCAACAGCTTTTCCTTGGAGAGGGGCCCGAGGCAGAAGATTTAAAACCACCTAATCTCTTTCTGTGCCCACGTCCCAGGACCTATGTTCTGTCTGGACCAAAATAGGAAACGAGGAACCACGGGTGAGTCCAGCTAATGATAATTGCCCATACAGTGCTGCTGGAGTACAGGAAATGGGAAGGGGGGAAGGTATGGGGGTGAAGACTCCTATTTAAAGTGAGGTGCTAGGATAAGACCTAGACTCCCACTTCTAAAGTGTGAGACTGTGCAAATTACATGCTCCAATGTGCCCAGCAAAGCTGGGTTTGTAACAGTGAATGATCTCTCAAGAAGGAAATAAGGTTTATGCTATTCATCTTCTCTGGGCTTTGATGTTGCCAGAAGAAATGCAGCATCTGTGCAGAAGTTTAATTTGTTCTTCCCACTGCCAAAAGTCAATGAGAATATAGTTTTGAAGGTTTTATGTTTGTTCAAAGATTGTTATAACTGCAGCCTGGAAAGGACTTTTCAGATACTTGGTTTCTTTGGCTGGGTCTTGAAAGTAAGCTGTATATTATCATTTCAGTACACAGCAAGACGCTTCCTCTCTCCTAGAACCAGCCTGTCCTTGCTGTGATCTCCAGACACGTGGCTGCTCCCTGGTTCTTCTAACACCCCGACACATTTCTCATCATCTGCCCGCCTGTAACTTCTTGCCTTCTTCGGTGCCTGGAAGCTCGCTGCCTTCCAAACAGTTTCTTTAGCAGCCCTGGCTCCGTCCAGGCTCTCTCGGGGAGCTCCCTTCATTCTGCCAGCG
>NW_009702890.1:61698-62829 GCF_000703405.1 Apaloderma vittatum | reverse complement strand
CTTTCCAACCTTGATATTTCTATGATTCTATAATTCTAATATAAATATAATATGTATTTAGATATAAATATATATAATCTTTTTGCTGTGTTTATGCTGTGTTTGGGGAAGGATGTTGTTTTTAAAGATTTCCACTGCTCCAAATACCTTCTGTACAGACTGCTGCGTATACTCCAAGGCCAGTCCTGATATGACATGCAGTGTTATGCTGTCCTGATATGACATGCAGTGACTAGTACTTTATTCTATGCACACCTGCATTTCACTAAATCCAGTAAACATTTGTTGTAACTTCACGATTAAAACTATAATACTCACCCTTTACTGAACCTAAATTAGGTGTATGTGTGTTTGTAGGGGAGAGACACTGAGATGAATAGGGATAAGAAAGGACAGAAGACTTTGCCTATAAAAAACTTCATTACTAAAAACTGGCTTCTGTTTCTAGAGTATGTGAAATATACATGATATAAAAAACTTGTCAATTGTTCTTCTGGGCCTCTAGTAATTTAGGTCACTGCTAATAAAAAAAATTACATAATTTTCTGGAGCTAAGATCTATTCATGGAGACCAAAAAAAGTGTGTCGGAATCTAGGAACATTGCATGGAGTTCAGAATAGCTTTTGAATTTATATTGTTAAAATGAACAAAATACTATATACTTATGTTACATAGTATATACTTTACACTACATATAAATAACATGTGCCTGCATGTATGTTTATATGTACATTTGTATAGTAAATATATAGGAAATTAATTATTAACTTTATCATAAATTTAATTACTGAATTTATTTCATATTTCATAGGAAAATAAAATGTTTTAGTCGGCCTTTTAAATCACAGATCTGAACCATGAATTTCAAGATGAATCAGAAATAGTAAATTGTAAATTGTGATTTAAATCATAACAGGAAAGAGCTATTTTCACTATCCATGATGTAAGTTGTTACTAATATATCCATGCAGCTGGGGGCAAGGATATGAAAAGGGGGCTTAAATAAACTATATTTCTAGGATAGTTATTTGGTTGTGATTCATAGCCATAACAGCAATTATTTTCTACTCTAAAAGGAAAGGAAAGAGGGAGTGCCATTTCTTCCGTTTTGGTGATTAAGGATAGCAGTA
>NW_009702890.1:3424-61672 GCF_000703405.1 Apaloderma vittatum | reverse complement strand
ACTCTTTCATGTACCCTAGATTGCTTTTTGGGAGTAGAATTAAATGGTAACAATGCTGCATAATGATATATTTTTGTGATTTTATCTGTGGTTAGCATCTCATCTCACACGCTTTCAGTGAAGTAGTCCTCATCATCTTCACAGCAATATTTTTTGGCAGAAGTGATTAGTGAAGTAGTCCTCATCATCTTCACAGCAATGTTTTTTTGGCAGAAGTGATCGAAGCAACTGCTGGGTTGGTTGAGACCTCTCCCACCAGGTAGTAACTTTCATCTAATGACATCCTGAAACTGAATGATTACAAGAATCTGTTTAATTTTTCCTCATGAAAGAATTTATAGTTATTTTACCTGATATATCAAATTTTGGAATCAGTATCAGGCACATTTAAAAACAGTACAGGAGCAGATGTCAAGTTAAACTGGGCCAATTTAGAAGAGAATAAACAGAAGATATTTTTCTTTGAAAACTGTTTATTTCCACAAGAGGTGGGAGGAGCAGAGGAGGGAAACAATACAACCCTCTTCTTTTAAGAAATCACTTTCTAGAAATAAGACTTTGAGGGTCCCCTTGCAAACCCCGGTTAATAGTGCGTGTGTTTTCCAGATCATGTACTCTAAAAAATATATGCTAAATGTTAATGTTTTTTATTTCCCTCAGTACTTCATGTCTCATGTCTAAAAATAAAGTGTGAAGAAAACATGAGCTGGAAGAAAAACAGTCATATTCTTTTGTAATCAACGATTTTCACAGCCACAAATATGTTTAAGGGAGTGGCACATCTCCTTTATACGGAAAGGCTGAAGGAGCTGGGTCTCTTTAGCTTGGAGAGGAGGAGGCTGAGGGGCCACGTCATGAATGTTTACAAATATGTAAAAGGTGAGTGTCAGGAGGACAGTGCCAGGCTCTTTTCAGTGATGTCCAATGACAGGACAAGGGGCAATGAGTTCAAGCTGGAACATAGGAGGTTCCACAAAAATATAAGGGTGACAGAGTACTGGCACTGGCTGCCCAGGGAGGTTGTGGAGTCTCCTTCTCTGGAGACATTCAAAATCTGCCTGGATGCATTCCTGTGTGACCTACTGTAGGTGATCCTGCTCTGGCAGAGGGGTTGGACTAGGTGATCTTTCGAGGTTCCTTCCAACCTCTAACATTCTGTGATTCTCTGTGATTTTGTGATTCACGTGCTGTGACAAGGGTTTGGGTTCTTCTGATGGTCTGCACAGGCAGTTTTTTAATGGTGTCATAAGGAATGAAGAAATATTTTCTTTTATTACTTTGGGATTTTTCCCCTAGTAGATGATATATGTGGTTCTAATAAATAAGGCCATTGTGAACAGAACAAATTCAGTTGGTTTTATTCTTAAAATCTGTGTTATATATATAACTGGCTCATCAGAATACGAATGTTTGTTGTTATTTGTTGTATAACAGTGAAAATGCCTGTGGTGAATAGTTACCTTCAGAACTATAAAACCCATACACAAATGTGCAAGAGACCTAAGGTATAGATTGGAACTGAACAAAGAAATTGTAACAAAGGGTTTTCTATATTAAACTGCTTTGCCTGTGTACACAGACTATACCATCACACGGGCAGTATGTATTAATTTGTCAGATTAAGGTGAATCATTCATGTACCTGAGTCATGAGTTTTTAAGGCTGATTACTTTGACACTCATAGAGAAAAAGTCAGAATTAAGATAAATCTCCATTATCATAAAATATGTATAGTAAAGCTTAGCAGTGTCTTATCCTGTTGTTAGTCAAATACACAGTATGGCTTTGACTTGGCTCATCCTTTTATGTGATTTGAATCTAATTCTTTGAGAATTCAGAAGAAAAATATTTGTTACAAATGTTTTAATATTTTACAAATTTTTCTGTGAAGTTCTGTTAGAAATGAGAAAAAATTTTTACATATATAACATTGATTCTTTGATGTAAAATTCATTCTTTAGACTCTGAAACTCCATTATAGTTATAAAAGAAAACATCTATTTTAAACATTGTTTAATGAGTGAGTACAAGTTTTCTAGCCAACTTCTGAAATATGATTGCTTTGATCTTTTAGCTATAGTTCTTTGGAAATGACAGCTTGCAATGAAACACAAGAAAGTATTCAGATTGAAAACCTACTGAGAAATATTAATGAATAAAAGCTATTCTTGGCTTCAGGAGATATACCATTCCACTTTATGTTAAGACACAGAACCCCACCTTGTGTCCTGATTACACTACTTTAAATCCAGTTTGAGTTCCCTGTTGTAGTAATAGTAAACCTATACACATATCACTTTAGATGAAACTAGATATTCTTGCCTTTACTATCACATTCTAAAGGGGAAGTGGAAAGCTTTGCGCTCCTATTAAATAAATACTATGTCAAGGAGATAACAAACAAGGAGATAAAAACTAGAAGTCATCAACTCGTAATACAGCAGAGACCACTGAAACATGGTTTTCCTTTTAAGTGACAGTTGTAACATTTGAGAATCAGTCCAGTAGCTAAATCAAGGAAATGTCTGTTATCATTTTCTCTTAATTACCTTATGCAATATCATATGCAGTTTAATCGGCAGAAAAACTTTCTGAGCAACTGTTTGAACCCTTTGCTTATTATTTTGCCCTTGTGGACAAAGGTTTACTCCCAGGAGAGTTCTCACTTTTTTCAATGACATTAATCATGATTTAGTGCTATACAATGGAAGTAAGGCATTTACTTCATGGTCTTTACCATGAAGTATTAATACATATCGAAACTATTGATTTGCATTTGTATACTTTTGGAAGTTTCACCTTTTTAAGTAGGGTTTTCTTGTTCATCAAAGCAAAACAATGGTGTTTGCAGTTCAAAAACTTTGCTCATCAGGAGCTCTAGCAGTCAGCAGGTTACGAGAAAAAAAGCCAAAGGATTAATCAGAGAGAATATACTTTCAGGCTGTTACTAATTTTTGCCTGCCCATATTGTCTAATTTGTGGTTCCTCACATTTGTTGCATATCTTTATCTCTTTGAGATAATGTGAATTCAGCATTGCTAACACTGCCTCCAATATATTGACAATACTAACAAAAAAAATTTCTGTTCGGTAGGATATTCACTTCGAGTTATTATCTCAGATAAGAAGTGGATTATTTCAATTTCTCAGTAAAAAGAGAAGGATAGGTCGGTTGTTATTTCTCAGGAACTAACAAAATATGCATTGTGCTTAGAGAAAGTTTGCAAAAAAATACTGTAATTTTGTCTCTAGGAATTGTGTTTAAAGGAAAACACTAGGAAAGTCTTTAAAACATCAAAAAGGCTTATTTTTCATGTGATGATGGTGATACACCTGTTGCTTTCTTACTTATAATATTTTCAGATGAATTTTTCAGTTGTGATTTTTTGTAATACACTTTCTGACACAAGGATCGAATTAGATTTTCAGGTGTCAGCACTATGATTTTTGAGTAATCCTACTGGTATAAAAGTTACCACAAATTTAGACTGACTTCTGTATCTCACTGAAGGTAAAATATTATTAAATATACATGTTCTGTAAAGTAAGAGGATATTTGACGCTCAGTACTGAATAATTATTCCTGCAGTAAAACTGCCTAGAATAGTTTTAGATGACACAAGATTATTATTTTTTTCCCCAGTTGAAGATTTCATGCCTTGCAACTTACCGAAGTCAAGAAATTCTACATTTTTAGACTAAGATAATAATTCCGACATCCTTAGTAAGTTTATTATTTCACTTAATAATTGTAGATAATGCTTAAGTAATGTATTTATGTCTCTACATATGCACATCCATCTATGAGTGCTGTGGAAGTGAATCTGTATGAGTGTGTGTGCGATCCTGATAGCTAAGATTCACAATGGAAGAAAATTCCTATCATTTCCCTATTATTACTTTCAGAGGACAAGTTAATCTAGGCTTTCCAAGATTGTGCTTTATTGTTTGCTGATGGAACTAGAGTGAGATAAATGGATTAAAAACAAATGGGCATGGATCCAGAAAAAAACCCCACACATGTTTTTCTTACATTTGTTAGGTTTGAAGACTACTTCTATTTAAAAAGGAGAAGTGTATAATTGTATAAAACTCATGGCCAGCTTTCTACAAGTTCATTGGATGTTTAGGAACAGCAAGAGCTGCTTTAGCTTTTTGCATTGTTTTCCTGCATTTAGTTCTAATTTAGTTCTAATCCTTAAACACAAGAATAAGTAGAGCTAGCCCATCTGCTGACATTTACTGGAGCGCAGGGGAATGAGGAGCAGCATGAGCTGCAGTTGTGGGGTTGCACAGGTAGCCTGAGCAAAGAAAGGCGTGATGTGCATCTGACGGATGTATGCAATGTGTCTAAGGGTAGTGGGGGCAATGCCAGGTGTAGAGTAAGATCTAGGTAAAAGGAACCAAACTAACTAACCAGGAATAACTGGTGACACAAAGCCTGGCACTGGGGAACGGCTGTGTCTTGTGGCACAGCATGTGCAGGTGGCTACTGGGACACGGTGTGACTTTCAGGGACTGCTAGCCAAGGCAGCCATTGCTTACATGTGCAGCTCAGGGGAAAAATATGTGATTGCTAGCAGAATTGGCTAATGAAAAAAGCTAAATTGATAGATCACATCAACTTAAACTGAGCTACAGACTGCCCAGGGGAACCTCTAACTGACAACTACTGTAAATGAGAGAACTTATGTTGTACCAAAGTGCAAACCACTTGTCCTAAGAATTTCGTCTTTAGAGAAAAAGGTCATATATTCTTATTCTCATACTTCAAGAATGAGTTATAGTTCCCTCATTGAGCTAACATTCCAGAATTTTAATTTCTGCTTTAATTACAAATGTAAACTTTTAGCCATTTGGTTCGGATTTATTAATAGGATAAATTATCACATTGAACAGCAGAAACTTGGGTATAAGTTTTGAGGCTTCTGGCCAGCATTTGTTTTGGGGCAATGAGTTCAAGCTTTGTTTTATTTTGCATTTGTTTTGTTTTATTTTATTTAATGACCTGTTTAAGTCTCATCATGCTGCTAGTAAAGTTCAATAACAGGGATTATGAGTAGAATATGTATTTATATCATGTAATTTACACATGTACACACATTTATATAGCCATACAAATTTTTATCGTTCTATATTTTACTGCATATTAAATACATATTTCATTGTTAATTATTTTATGAAATATTATTTATTGTCTCTGGTGCATCCAGCCCTTTATTTGTGGTTTGTCTGTTTCTTCTCATCACTGTAAAGCAATAATCCTTTGGATTGAGTTTCAAAATCAATAGTTTTGGCAGACTAGTCATTAGATATTTCCACATAACTCGCATGTCTGAAAACAATTCCACATAAATTTTTATTCTTTATGATTGTAAAGACCTTTTGCAGGACTTCAAATATTTGTTCATATATTTTTTCTGTTATGGTAAAACTTTCATATTCTTGGGGGTTTTATGTTTTAGATAGGCATATATTGAGACCTAGCTAGGTAATAATTATGTAAATTTGTCAGAAAAGGACTTTCTAAAACAAGTGGGGCTTTAGGAGTCTATTTTATTTTGTTTCGTTTCGTTTTGTTTTCTGAAGATGCAGATTTGTCTTTGCATTTTTCTTCAAAGCATATGACAGAGTGGACCAAAACATTACCTCTAAAGAAAACTTCTGTTCAGTGGTTTTCAAAGAAATATCTTCTTAATCAACAGGAGTGCACATATGTTCATGAGGCTGGTAAAAGTTCTCTGTGGACTGATGAGCAGTGTTAGTAATTTGAGATTAAAAATGAGAGTTTTCTACTTCTGTACTGAAGCTTTTTATGATACATAAAAGGTATTTATTGTTTGTGGACATGAACAGTAGGTGTTGGTCAATAGTTTCCACCAGGACATTGACCAAACAGCCTTTCAGGTCAAGGAAGTTTCTGATTCTTTGAATAATTTCTAAGAGTTTCTCAAATAATGATGTCAGAAATATTATTTTTTGCTATTAAAATTAGATAAAAATACAGATTATTTCCTACATTAAATCAATTCTTTGTCATAAGCAGAAATTTAATCTGTGAAATGTCATTTGGCTATATACTGCAGTATGCTCAGATACTCAGGTTTAGTCCTTTCTATTTCTTGTATTGAGATTGTAGGTTTCGCTTTTCTCACGTGTCATAATTATTTGCATAAAAATATTGTAGTTGAACCTCTAAACATAGGTTTTAACTCCCCTGCCCATTAATGTAACTTCAACCCTTCTATATGTCCAGAAACATCAATTTTAATATTTGTACTTTTTATCTTTGTAACTGTGAAACTTACTTCTTCATTTTCCTTAAGCATTTTGGTTTACAAATTAATCATTATTGCCAGTTTTCTTCATTTTTTCCTCATATGCTCCAGATAATAATTGTATTTTCCAACCTGTATTTCAGATTCAGAAAAAGGACACGTATCACAGTTTATCCAGACATCTTATATGAGTACTGACTGCCAGTACAATATATTATTTGATGGTCTAAATCAACAGACCATATGCCTCCTCTCTCTTAATGTCCAGATGCTTAATATTGATTCACTTCTTAACAAGAATCATGACCCTCCAGAGCTGATTGGCCAATACAAAGGAAAGGAGGATTAAATTACCCAAAAAAATTAAGAAGACAAAGAAAATTTACCTTTCTACATTATGCAGAAAGCCTCTTTTCATTTAATTTTTTACCATTTGTAGGTGTAAACAACCAAGTTTGAAATAATGTGTTAGCAGGCTGTGTTAGACTGTCAAATAGATGCTGGCAGTAACTGAGAAGTGTTCCTATCATGTGAAAATCCTATAGAGCTATTTTGTTACATGCAGTTCCCATAAGAAGTAAAATGTGAGAGCCTGTTAAATACTCTCAGTGACTGACTGGCCAGCCCTACATCAGTAAGGACATCACCCAAAAAAACATGGAGCACCAAAACAGACACTTTAATGCAGGTAAGAAAAGAGTAGAAGAGCCACACTGAAAATTTTAGTAAAATGTTTTAGTGATCATTGCTTAGATTAATTATAAATGTGTAAAGATCATGAAGACATGCCTGAAGACAAGCCAGCAGCAGAGAAGACTGGCTGAATAGGGACATATTGCTGAAGATCAGGGAAAAAAAGGGAGTTTATGGCCTCAGAAAAAGGGGGCAGGCCACTCATAGTGAATATAAGGGCTAGACCCAGAAGCAAATATAGTAACAAATGACGAGGACAATGCTGAGGTGCTTAACGCCTTCTTTGCCTCAGTCTTTAGTAATAGTAACGCCTGTACCGAGGGAAGCCAGGCCCCCAAGCCGAAAGAATGGGACCAGAAGCAAAATGTCTCTTGCACAATTCATGAGAAGACAGTCAGGGACCTACTACTACATGCTGACATCCATAACTCTACCGGGCCAGAGGGGATACACCCTAGAATACTAGGTGAACTGTCGAGGGTTCTCTCCAGACCACTCTCCATTATTTTTCAACAGTCCTGGCTGACTGGAGAGGTCTCAGCTGACTGGAATTCAGCCAGTATAACACCCATCCATGAGAAGAGGAGAAAGGACGAACTGGGAAATTATTGGCTTGGATGGGCATACACTTCACTGGGTGAAAAACTGGTTGGATGGCTGAGTCCAAAGAGTTGTGGCCAATGGAGTGAAATCCAGTTGGCAGCCGGTCACAAGTGGTGTCCCTCAGCGATCAGTAATGGGGAGGCTCCTGTTTAACATCCTTATTAATGATTTGGACCAGAGGATGGAGCGCACCCTCGGTAAGTTTGCAGACAACACCAAGCTGGTGGAAGCATTGGTCTGCTTAAGGGCAGAGAGGCTCTCCAGAGGGATCTGGATAGGCTGGACCACTGGGCCAAGGCCAGCTCAGTGAAATTCAATAAGGCCAAATGCTGAGTCCTACACTTCAGCCACAAGAACCCCCAGCAGCGCTACAGACTTGGGGAGGAGTAGCTGGAGAGCTGCGAGGCAGGGAGGGATTTGGGGGTGTTAATAGATGGCCGGCTGAACATGAGCCAGTAGTGTGCCCAGGTGGCCAACAAGGCCAATGGCATCCTGGCCTGTATCAGGAATGGTGTTGTCAGCAGGACCAGGGAGGTGATCATGTCCCTGCACTCAGCTTTGGTGAGGCCACACCTCGAGTGCTGTGTCCAGTTCCAGGCCCCTCACTACAGGAGGGACATTGAGGTGCTGGAGAGGGTACAGACACAGGCTACCAAGCTGGTAAAGGGCTTAGAACACAAGCTGTATGAGGAAAGGCTGAGGGATCTGGGGCTGTTTAGCCTAGAGAAGAGGAGATTGAGGGGAGACCTCATCACTCTCTACAACTACCTGAAGAGAGGTTGTAGAGACACGAGGGTTGGTCTATTTACCCTAGTGGAGAGTGATAGGATGAAGGGAAATGGATTTAAATTGCACCAGGGGAGGTTCAGGTTAGATATTAGGAAGAATTTCAATACGGAAAGGGTTGTCAGCCATTGGAACAGGCTGCCCAGGGAGGGGGTTGAGTCACTATCCCTGGAGGTGTTTAAGAAACGAGTGGATGTTGCATTGGGGGAAATTGTTTGGTAGGTTAATAGGGCTGGAACAAAGGCTGGACTCGATGATCTTCTAGGTCTCTTCCAGCTGACATGATTCTATGATTCTACGTTTCTATGATTCTATGATAAGGTCTCATTTCCTTCTCAGTAAAATGCAAAATGTTTAACTTACGTGGTGCAACTCTCATAAAATTTTAAAGATAAAAGTGCTTAGTATTTATAATTTTAATTGTGACAATGACACCTTTTTAAAACAACATCTCTGAAATATCTAGGAATTCTGTCTCTGATACATGTATTTTCAATGTACATAATATTATGATGTGTTATAATGTGTAAGACTCCATAGCGAGACCACAAAACATCCTACCCAACACATTATTATGTATTATTATTTTATCACCATAAATCATTAAGCCAGCTGATAATGGATGTCATGAGCATAAGGTGATAAATTTTTTAATCTAGTCTCAGAGTAAGATATTTATGTTTACCTCAGTAATATATTAAGTTCAAAATTACTACATCAATTGTCCAAACTATTTTTTTTACTGAATGTTTCTTCATTTATAGTCTATTAAGGTTTCACAATGTCAAATTAATCCAAAATCCCAGAGGTAAGTTATCTTATTATAATATATATTTTATTATTCTCTCCATCTTCCTCCTACCCTACCTTCTTCCATCCTTTGGTTCTTTATAAATTAAATTTGTGTGGCATGTGCCCCATTATCTATCATTTTGTGACAGTAAATTATTCACATTTTTGGGGGTATATTCTGCAGATAACTAGTATATGCAATACAGCTTTTCACTCATTGCCTGCTCTTCTTGTTTCTAGATTTCTGTACTGAGGCTTTACTGAATTTTAAAGATGAATATTTAGGGTGTATTTTCTTTCTCTATTTTGATGAAGGAAGGCGGAAGTTTACAGTGCCTAATTGTGAGCACAACCTCAGGAAGGCAGTCCTTTAGGCTTCATATATAAATAGCAGAAGTAAAGAACATTTCTTTTAAAGACAGTTTAGAGAAAGATACAAAGTGCTTTGAATCACTGTCTGGGGGAGCCTATACTATAGTGAGTAAAACTAGATGTGGCTATCTAGACCATTCAGGACAATTCTGGAAAAAAATATTGCATAGAGAAAATAAAGATTTTTTGTTTAGATAAAAAGGAATAAGCTAATTGTTTAACTTAGACACCTAATATTGAGAGACTCAAAATCTCTAGCAGATAGCTGTACAGCCTCTTATTGAGAAAACTGCAAAAAGTATCAGTCCATTCTCTGTTCTAAATGAAAATGGCAGAAACCTTATGTTGCTAAAAGATAAAGAAAAATGGAGTGAGATGTAAGAAAAAAAATCTTTGCTGGTGACACTGTAAACCTTCAATATTATTTAGAGCATTTAGTGCTCATTGTGAAATATGGCAACTCATTGACATTTTTGCAAGTGTTGTTTTTCTGTTGCTGATGTTTTTGTTTTCTTTCTTTCCAGTCTCCACAAAATGAGAAACTTCCTCTCGTCCTCAAAAGATCTGAAGTGGTAACTCGCATAACAATTCAATCAGTTTTAAGTAAATAGGAAATTGCAGTGTGTCGATAAAAACACTTGGGACAGAAATGTCAGTGTCTAACAGTAAGTGTTAAATTTCTTTTAAAGTCATTTAAATTAATTTTAACACCTAATAATTAGCAGATTTATTTATACATTCTCAGAGGACTACTTCTGTACTCGGGGATTAAGAATTGCAAATCAACAGGGAAGTGAAAGCATAAAGTTCAAATAGTCACAATTCTTAGAGTTGTACAGCACAGGCTGTCACCCTCTGTGTTGTTTGCACAAGGAGAAGGATGTGGGCAAGGAGATGCTTGGTGCAGAGAATTCTGTTACAACACTCCTCACTTGGCATTGTTGTAATTTACAGCATCTGGAGAACTGCTCCTATGCACTCCAAGGTTCACAGCTGTGAATATAGACAAGACAGAGTAAAGAAGTTTTATGTTGTAGGTTGGGGGTTTTTTATTCCTTCTCTCACGTTTTGTGTTCTGGCAGTGTAGATAAGGCCTCATTAGGGATTAAGGTGCCATTTACCTAGGCATTGTACACCCTCAAAGGAAATCTATTCCTTTTCCCAAAGAGTTAATTTAAACATTGGCAACCTTTAAGCTACGTTTGTTCATGCCTCAACCAGGCTTTCAAATGTATACTTTATTCACATCGGATACAGCTGGAAAGCTAGTTCTGTCATGAGTATTTGAGATATAGGCAGCTACTCATTGTGCAGCTATTAAATGCTTCCATTTACTTATTATTATTTACAAAGGTATTTGATCCTACTACTATATGCTTTTTCAAGTTTATCTCATCATATCATTTATCATTTTACTGTAAAAGTATTTCTTGTTGTCAACATTCATAGTGTAAAACACTTATTTTTATCATTAATTTTAATAAATGAATTCAATCATTCATTTATTATTCACTTCCAGATATTAGTTACTTCAGTTGTGTAGCTGGTCAAATAATTTCTCCCTTTTCTATTCCCAATTGAAGACACATTATTATTATTTTTAAAGTGCAGGAAGCAAGGAAAAATAATTAATAAGAAATTATATATATTAACAATGCCATGATTTTCAGGATTATTTCTACCTATATGAATCTTTATTCAATCTGTCAAGAGAAGAGCAGACCAATGATTATCCAGGCTGCATGAGTGTATGCATTGTTTTAATGCCCCAAATTGCAAGACTTTCAGTTTTATAACATGACTGAAAACACATTTTTAAAGAAGATTTCAAATCTGATAACTGCATTTCACTACTAATTTTATATTTTCTGGAATAAACTGGTAGTGTACTTCACTTTTCCATTTTTTGTAGAAGCAAGGAGTTGCTCGTACAAGCAAGAAGAGAGTACAAGTATTTTGTACAAGTACGGAGTTGCTGTACTAGGATTCTCACCTGATTTTACCCTCACACCCTGAATTCATAACCGAACTTTTAAAACCAGCCTTTAAAAATATAATTAAAATGCTCACCTCAGATTTGATTTTAAGCAGGAAATAAGTTTGGGGTTTGATTTATTTGTCAGTTTCATCTTAAACTCATTATAGGGGATTAATATTTCATTTACTATTGATTATGTCATTCTGCAATACACTTTGGTCGGCTCCATCAAGATACCATCTTTCTGGCTTTTTGATGAATATTCCCTTATTATTTGGTCTTTCTCCAGGGGATAAATCTTCCTGGTGACATGTAGAACTGCACAGCCATAATGTCCTAAAAGATACCTAATCAGTTTTAACAGCATCTTTTCACAGGTTTTTGAATGCTGTCATTTACTTTTACTTCTGACTGAAATAATTTCTTGTTATTTAACACTCCTATGAGCCCAGAAATTGAAATATTGTTTTACTGCTAAGAGTCAGCAGTTTTTTCAGGACTCTTCAGGAAACGCACATTTATTCTTTCTTTACTGTATATATTTTCCTGTGTGACATGCCTTCAACATTTTATGGCATGCTATGTTTCAACTATAGTTCTCCCCTCTCCGCTTTTATTCTTTGTACCAGCTTTCAAATTTATGCTTAAACATTCTCCACGGAAGGTTGGTCATGATAAGATAATTTCGTTTCAATTATTTTTTCAGGAAATACAAAGAGCTGAGAGCTTTTCATATTTTCCTCCCTCCTTATATTACAATTATTATTAATAACATCGACTTTAGCAGCTAAAGTACAGGGTCCATTCCTGTAAGTCTGATATACACACATTTTTTTTAAGGTGTTCTTCCTCAAAGGACTTACCAGAAACGTCAGTAACCATGATAAAATGCAGATTTTCGTATATCTTGTAATGTACTAAAAATTGCTTTATGTATTTAGATGTTTTTTTTCCTCATGAATGTCCAAACTTAGGTTTGATTATAACAATACAATATTTAGGTTCAATTTTACTTCACATTAATATCTCTACTATTATTGTCTGCTTACTTCCCTCTCCATCTTTTTTTTTCTACATATTTTTTCGTAAAATTTTAAAGACGTTTAAAAAGATTTAACTAAAAAAAAGTACCAAAGATATCTTAGAATAATATTTATTTTATTATGCACTGCAGAGAAAAAAGGGATAAATAAAAGGCAACAAAGATCAAATATGTGATCCTTTACAAAATATGCCATCTAAGTCTCAAAAAATAAAAATAATTTTCCAGCATTACTTATTTGTTTCTATTTTTTAATTTTTCATCTAACCATTTTTTAAACCTTATACTAAATATAAACACCATTTTCATTGTCTCTTCTTATTGTTACTCATCGTTAAATCACAATCCAATTATGAACAATCACCACTTCATTTAAAGTAATGATACACCATGGTGAAATATCATGAGTAAAATACTATCCTTGTGGGTGTTTGCCACTGACTTAGAGGAATAAATTTTCATCCTGTGGCAGAACAACCTGTAGTTTTACAATCTGGCAACCTTGACAGACAGCGTGATAGTGTGATTAAGAGTACGAAGTGTCTTTTACAAAAATATTTTTTTTCAAAGTTGGAAGATGAAGTTTTTCTCTTAATGTTGGACCCAGCTCTAAACTACAAAGTAGAATTTGTGTAAACCGTATATCATGACCTTGCTTCTAGGTAAACCATGAATTGAATGAACAGCAGTTTGATATAGAGACAGTTTACACCTGATACTTCTTGGTAGTTATTTGGGGTCCTGAAAATTCACTCAGAGAACTTCCAAAATCTACTGTAGCTCCTACAGATTTAAGCCTCTGAGTTGCCTGATGAAGATCCACAAAAGAATTCTTCCTCACTCACAGGTTCTTCCTGAGCTAGGAGTGAAGGTGTCTGAAATACTGAATAACATATTAATGTATTTTGTGCCTTCACGGGCAATCCTACTCATTCCGGAGATTCAGAAAAATTCCAGGGATTCTGTAAACCAAGAATAACTGATGGGCTTATTTTTTTTCATTTTGAACTTTAAAAGTAGTTTCAAACTTCAAAATAGCTTTGGGGAATGAAGCTCTTAACTGAAAGAGTAAATCAACTAATTTTGATCAAACTGGACTTCTTATGGATGTTAGACATTATCTTTTAAAACAAATGTAGAAATTCAGTTTTGAAAAATTATCATTAGAAGGTCAAAGAAGGCATTTTTATTTTCCTTTTCACCTCTAGGTTTGTGCTAGAATTATTCTTATTTTATTTTAATGATGCTCCTTAGCATTTCCCTTACTACATAACAGTAAAATCTAGCCTTGTTCACAGATACTAGGTAAACTAGTGCATGAGTCTGTTTGGTTCAAATCAATTTTTTTCCATTTACTTTGACATGTTCATTAACAACAGATTGCACAGAGGGAACTGAAGAAATGTGCTAGTATTACAGAAGATACAGAAGGCTCCATATCTCCAGGATGCCTTTTCCCATATTTATTATGAGAACTCCTGGAAAGGCAAAAGCCCAGAACTAAAAAATCCAAACTGCAATCACATTCACGTATTTAATATCTTGTACGTACCATTGCCACATCATTCTGAAGTCCATTATCTAATGAAATACTCAGGAAACACAATGTTATGTCCTCTCTCCTATCCTTCTTAGAAAGAATTCAGAGATATGAGAAACATTTGGCTGCAATTACCTGATTCAGTGCACGTCTTAAGTTCGGTGGCGCAGAAAGAACACATCATTCTGATGATCTCTTGCTCTCTCTACCTGGGTGGCATCATATGCACTCCAAGGCCAAATACTGACCCTGTTCTTCAAAGTCTTGAAAGGACTGGGCCATGACTCCTTCGTACCTGCTGCTTACTCTGACCCAGTGTGGCAGCAGTAGTCTTTTAGTAACTGTGACAGACAGAGACCAGGGTTAACATCCTGGCAACTGCTTTTGTCTGCTTTCTAGATGGGGAATTCCTTTTCATCAAAAATTCAAATAAGTTTTAGACCATAGCACCTTACGGGTGAGAGTGAAGACCCATCTCTTTTCATTTGCATTTGTGCCGTCACCTTTGAGTGACCCAACAATATTCCCTTGGAGAGTAAGACAAGAGAAGAATCTGATACATTCAGATGGTGTAAGCAGAAAGGAGTGGATAATTTCAGCCTTCTGACTACTTTGTTTTGGAAAAGACTGTTAGTGCTGAGGTTCTGTTCTGATGGATTTAAAGTAAATGCAGAGATTAGATAAAATACCTTAGACAGACTGCTTATGCTTCCATTTCATTTTCATGCCAAACATATTCCTGCAGCAAAACACATTCCACAGGGAAATTACTTCACCAAGAAGAAAAGCAGGCTGTGGCCATTAGCTGTTTCCCAATTTCATCCTTTCATTCCATTTCAACCCATCAGTCTCCAGATCCACAGTGTTTCTTTGCCCTACTTAGCTCTATTCTTTGTCAGAGAGGATCTGTAAGTTTCTGCTTGTTCTTACCTACAACTCTATTCCATGTATGTTGTTGTACTCAGACCAGTTGCATAAAATACACTCATTTAACCAAAAGCAAAAACAACTTCCCTATCTACCCTACTTACAGTAATATGAGATTTTGTTCCATTTGCCTTTGTCTCTGCGTTGTTTCATGTCAATTTATCACTGTAAATATGGTTTAAATGTCTACACTTCTGCAGCTTGTTGATTTTGGCAGTCTTCAGAAAAATCTTGAACTTTTCATGTTTTTCCCCAACAGAACAAGTCACAAATAATATAGGGCTTCATCTGCTTTCTTTTGTGCCTAATCAGTTTCAGTAACTTTATTAGCATGTCAAGGACTAGAGGAATTTCAAAATTCAATATATCAACCATGCATGAGGATAACATGGACCCTTGCAGGGAGGAGCAGAGGAAGATGCTGTGTCTCTCTTGCATATGTATGAAATCATCTCATTTTACACTCAAACAAGTTTTTCTTAACCCCTATGACTGTTCAGTTATTCACAGAAAATAAATTACTTCTTCCTTAATGGGAATTACAATTTAAGCAGACAGTACATCGCCTTAATTTTCATTTGCTTTCACTGTTTTTTAAAATGACATAATCTGTCATCACAAATTTATTTACTTTTGTTATATCATCAGTTGCCAGCTTTGCTTTATACTCTTTTGCATGTGAGAGGGACTGGGGGTACCTACCTCTTCTTAATTAACTCCACCTGGCTTGCGACTCTCCCTTTCAACAATCTGCATCAATGCCATTATCCCAAGCACAGCAGGAGAAAGCCACAAATCTAGTGAAATTAAATCACTCACCATAGAAACATCTTGAACAATAACACAAGAACATGAAACCAGCCAATCACATTTAGGCACATTGAAGAAGGGTGAAAAAAAAGTTGCAACAAAGATAAGTGTATGGCAGCAGGAGCAGCAGCAACTAATACAACAAAGGGAAAAGATATAATCTTCTAAACAAAATTTATTCTCTAGCAAATCATTTCATAATTATTCTCATCCTTGTGTCTCTTCCCTCTTGAAGAGTTTCAAAAAGTCGCAGTTACTGTTTGAAGAGAAAAGAAAAACTGAAGTGACTCACCTTTTGCAAGTGTTACATTGTGATCCAGGCATAAGTCAAGCACCACTGAAGGGCTACAACATCAGTAAGAGGGCTCAGCTTGTCAGGGTCAAGTCTCTACTCTCATTGTAACTGGAATCAGTGCTAAATTTTTTACTGCTGTCAGTGGTTCAAGAGTGAGGAAGAGCAAAAATAGGTATTTTTTTTTGTTTCAGGAAGAGAAGTAAAGGTCTTGTTCTTCTGAGAATGCTACAGTGACCTGCAAAACCAATATATATGTAAAAAAATATAGAAAAAGAATGTGCAGATATTATCTTGTTTTCTATAAAAGATTATCATAAATCTAACTGCAGAATGACAGAACAACTTTCAAAACAAATGAACAAACCTGATGTTTCCTTTTATAAGTGTATAAACTTTCAAGTTTCAAATCTGAAGCTACAGTAAAGCTGTTTAATGTTTATAGACAGAAAAATAATTTTAATGTCTTTTTAAGACATTTTTGTCAGTAAGATGCAATAAAGGCCAGATTCTGTCAGGCTTTCTCGCAGTAACTAGCATATTACTGTTCCAGTAATTCTATTGATCTCACTAGGATAACGTCAGACTAAGAAAACGGTCAATACAAGTAGGTTGGCAGAATTTACCTCTAAATTATCATCTCCCTTACATTCAGTCTCTGTAGGTCAGTACTATCCCTTGCCAACCATTTGAAGTAATCATTTGTAAAATTCTGCTCTGCTAATTTCTCGTATCAGCAAATTTTGTGAAGAGTAATTTACAGCATGTATTACTAATTGAAAAAATTATATCCTTTTGGAAGTTGTCCACTGATGTGAAAAATGTTATTTTATCTCTTTGTAGTCTTCATGCCAGCAGAATCTCGAAAAAGAATGAGATATATGTTTTTCACAAGGTCTGCACAAGTAATTTATAATTGATAACTTCTTCAAATTTGTTTTGTTATTCTTGTGCTATGCAATAAATCCTGATATTTTTCAAAAACAGTCTTGATGGTTTAGTGACATTTTAATCCTTGAGGGGAGATCAGAAATCTCACAGCTGTAAATAGGAAATTAGCCAAATAATCACATCTGTAACTTAGAAATTAATGGACATTGAACGTTTGGGCCAATACATTTTGACTTTGTTTATGAAAAGCAGACACAGTAAGCTGAGTAAATAGCAGAAACAAGTCTACTAAAAAAAAAAAAAGAAAAAGAAAACACGTCAGCCAAAATCCTAGGTATAGCTCTTATAATCAGAGTGCTACAGCATCACACTTGGAAAACGAATATATTCCTATGCTGAATATATTTATGGATGTTGGTTTTACATCAAGCAATTCATTTATAAGAGAGTTTTTATCAGGAAGTTTAATAGAATTTGTAAGTTAATGTATGGCAATTTGCATGAACAGTCAGCCTCTAGCTAATACTCTGTAATGAAGGTAGTTTTTTTCAACAATATGTATATTAAATCTATTTTTAATATCTGTTATGAGTTGTTGTGTATTGCCTAAGGCCTATCTCTTCTACACAATTTCTTTTCCCTCAATGTTCTTTTGCTAACGTCAAATCATTTAAGAAAACACTGAAAACCATGTAACGTACCTACATGAATAAATTGAATATTTAATGGTTCAGTGCCCTGACCTTTCAGATTACAATACAGGACAATGAGCACGCTTTGTTAAATGTAGAGGCTAGGGGGTGTGCATATTCTGAGCGAAGTCCTTCAGAAAGGGAGAGGCAAAGTCAAGTTAGAACAACTATTCCAGTCCCAGAAGGCCTGTTACTGAAATCAAATTATAGGCTTGGACTATCATAACTTACTCCTCAAAAAAGTCATGCTGTGCAAGAATACAGCATGCACTTGGATAAACAAGTTACAAAGAACCAAGTGTTAAGCAGTGAAGTGTCAATCAGGCAAAGTGGGTTTCTCAGATGCATACATATGCAGCCAGCACATCAGATTACATGCACTATCTCACCCCTGGAGTCTTATAATACACTGCATCAACTTTTACGTGCTTACATTCAAGCCTAGCCAGTAAATTACTTACCAAAAACCACCTATACTGCAAGATCCCTGTATCTGTCCTCCTTTCTTTTGCCCATTAACTGCCTGACAGTGATAGAAACTCTACCTTTTCTAAACAGGACATAGTGTTATTTCTGAATGCACAAAAACTGCTTTTGGAGGCAGCTTGTTAACTCTTAGAACCCTTACAAAAATAAAGAGCAATTTTTATTTTTCTCTAGTAGGAGTGGTAAATATCATCATAGCTTTCCTTGTGATATAATTCCATAAAGAGAAGTTATTTTAGCTGAAGACCTATAAATGCTGTTCTTTAAATCACACTATATCTGTTATGCATCATGTAAAATTGGTATTCAGATGGAATATAGTCACAGCATGGTACAATGTATCTTTCTTTCATTTGTGCGATAGAACAGTCCCTTGTGCTTTTCTAAATTCTACAAATTAGTACTTTTTCCAAAGAACAAATTATAACAAGAGGGTTAGTGTGCCTATTTCCCTGAACATGAGGAACACGTACCTCAGACAATACTTCCACATGATAATCTTGCTCAAGAAGGCAATTTGATGCTCTTGTATTTGTCAAAACTTTATATTTATATTTAAAAGTAGAAACAAGTAACAGTGTGGAATCTCCTTTTGCTTTATTACAATAGAAGTTTAGTAACAGTTTAAAAATATAATAATAAACGTGCTACAGAAGGAAAGCATGTCAATTTAAAAGTTTACATCTAGAATGTAAATATTCTGTCTACTCTACAGAAGCCTTTGAGAGTTCAAAAATGCAGCTCTTAAACAGACCCAAGCTCTCTGCTATAGGGAGAAAAGAGGATTTTCATCCAATGCAGAACAGTGTGTATTCTAGTAATTCTCATCTGAATTATAATGTGTACAGCTTTAATACATAATTTAATAAATTACCCATTTTAGTCTTCTCTATAAATATTTTCGCATTTGAAAACCATCAAGAACAAAAACATCCAAAAAACCTCGTTCCTCTTAAAAAAGCTCCCCTAGACTATAAAAGGAGGATGTGCCAACTAATGACAAAGTTACCAGTATTAATTCATGTTGACTGAAAAGGGGTGCTAGTGAATACTCAGGTTTATTTACCTTTTCAAAAGAGTTAATGCTATTAGCTTAAATGCAAAGGTTTGATTTTTTTTATGTCAGTGACCACTTCAGTCTTATTCCTGTGATTCAAATGGAAATGGTGATATATCTCCCATCATAGGAGAATGTAGTGCTTAAATACTGTCTTCCATCCTGTTACACAAGGGGAAACTACAGCAAAAAACAGATAATCTGGTGTTCATATGTGAGCTATAAATTCACTTCTGGTACATTGAATATTAACATGTTTATTAACCATATGACAGATGCATTTCTGCCCTTCCTTATGTGTCAGTGTGGTGACATAGGGTATAAATCAGAATAATATTTAGTCCAGTGCTCTATGTGCTCTCAAACATGATACACCAAAGCAGGTAGCATAAACATTTCACTAGCATATGGATATTTCTGTTCAGATATTTCTTCATGAACACTTTCTCTCCCTTTGGCATTTTGGTTGAATCAAAATACAGTGATGACAATTTTACAGTTTTCTCTGCTTGGTTATTTACCACTCCCTGGTCTTAGTCATGCTTTATATCTTATGTTTGGCCTTTTTTTCATAAGAGTCTATTTGTCGATGTGGTGACTATCTTCATATTTTAACTATTGAAACAACTATCTGTCAGCAGAGAACATGAACAAAAATACAACAGCAACAAAATCAATGAAGATGGGGAGGTAGCAACACAGACATTATGAATAAGAATATTTTCAACTTTTTTTTATTATTTCTAACCAGATAAATCAGAATTATGTTCAGCATCATTTTTTTATCAACATCATCAGATTCATCCAAGCTTCCTGTAAGAGCAAAATAAATTCTTCAATATTTTTAAGTTAAGCATAGAAGGCACAATGTATTTCCCATGCCATAAGGTACTCTGAGAGTTGTATGGATGTTCTGTCATAGTCACAATGTCTGGCAATGTCTGGGTGGTGTCATACATTTTGTCTTCTCTCTCTAGGCCTCTTCCACACTTTACTAGGTACTTTTCTGACCCTTAGAAACATCTGAAGGTAAAAGCTCTGTACCTGTCCAAACCATACTGAAACTCCAGACTCAGGATCTTGCAGAAGAGAGTGAGATGACAGCGGACAGTGGTCATGCTTGTAAAAGTCAGCTGCAAAGTCAGGAAAATTTTCTGTGGATCCTCATCTAAAACTTCAAAGAAGATATGCAGGTAGTCTCCTCACCCAAGAGTAGAAGAACATTTTGTTTCAGAAGAAATACATTTCAGTCATGGAGACCTCCTCCTATTCCTAATTCTTTTTGCCCATGTGATGTAAATGAGGCTGACACTTCTAATGCAGTATCAGCATCCATTTGATGTGTATCTCACCTTTCCGGCAGTAGATTTTTGTATATTTGCAGCTCCAGCTGGAGAATAGCAATTGACTGAGGAAACATTCACTCAAACAGCACAGCACCCCACAAAATAGGGTCATGATTAAGATTTTTTTATTATTATTCATTTGCTGACGGGAAGGCTTTTGAAAATGTGAAATTAATATATTCTGTAAGTAAACAAAATGCATTAAATGATTATAAGAGTAAAATTTATAGTCCCGTTGCCCACCTTATCTCTTCCTGCCTCCTTCCCTGCTTGTGCTGGGGAGATGGCAGACGTTGCAAAAGTCCAAAGTAGGAATCAGTTGAGAAGGAGGAATCAGAGAGAAGGAGGAGACTGACGTTACTGCTGAAGATTGCATGTTTGGAAAATAACAGTGTGAATTGTTCACCTTCTGCAAAATGCGTGCATTTATAAGATCTTCCCATGTGCAGAACACAACCAGTTTCAAGCTGTGGGAACCAATTGCTTGGTGCTAAAATCTTTCCAACACAAGGTGACGAATATGGAATCTAGCCAAGAGAAATGGCAACAGTCATTTAGATCATTTAGATCTGTGAATGAACTTTGATTTAAATAACTTCTGATAAGTGTGTCTAGTAGATGATGGTCCCTGACAGTCACGACATTGTCAGTGGTCTCATGTTTCTACTCAGAGACTGTTATAGCACAGCACTATTTGGAAAATGAAAGACAAGTTTGGTTTCTTGCAGATGTTGTGACTTTTTCAGCTATTCTTCTGTTCATGTGCTACCTTGGCTAGTTTCAAGGCAACTGTGTCTCATAAATATATAGCTGCCCCAATGTCTAGCAATGTGACCTACACATTTTAAGAACATTTTAGATAATGCAGAGAATAGCATTGTGTGCAGCTTCTGGACCTGACACAGTCTTATGTGCAGTTTTACACTACAAATATGTAATATTTAATTGCAGATGTATATGAGATTCTAAGTCACTTGAAATGGATGATATTTGATAGATTTTAATTCATAAAGTTTATTCTGAGAACATTTTCTATGCAGGACTTAAAATTTCCTGGGTCTTGCTTGTGTAGTTTTTAGAATTACTTATATTTTTCAAGGTTGCTTTTTTATGCAATATAAATGTATTTCAGGGAAACATTAGGTCTCCAGATTTTAGATTTGACATGCATCAAAACTGTTTCTAAAGTAACATTTTATCCTGGCTTTAAGTACACACACAAAAAAAAGAAGCTTAATAACAGTAGTAATTAAAATATATGGATCATTCCAGTACTGAAGAAGTATAGCAATGACATATGAAATGGTAGTTTTAACTATTCTGCTGTTATTAGCAGAAACCAGTTTCAGTTATGACACACGTGCAGACAAATAGTAAGTCTGATACAATACTCTTTATGGAACTCATCAGTACAAATGCAAGGAAGAGTTCTGATATGAAATAAGCTTACGTAAAATGCATCAAATGGGCAGGTATAATTCTCAGAAGAGGTTTAACTGTCTTAAACAGCAATTAACATGTAAGGCTTACAGTTTTTTGAAATAGGGATGAGAAACTAGTTTAATGAACTAGAGTGAATTACTGTCATATATGAGTCCTAACCCACCATCTCTTTAACTCAAATATACTTCTAGAATTCAGTCTAACAGTAAGAATTTTATCAGAAATGTGATGTTCAGTGTTATTTAATCACTCCCTAAAGATGTTAAATACCTAATAAATATGTCAAGATGTATTTTTAATTTCCTGGCACATTGCTAGACTTCTAGTTTTAGCAATAACAATAAACTGCAGTGTCAACAGTGTTAGGGAAAAATTACTGTTCTCTTACAACAGGGCACCACTTCATGTAACAAGTGTGTAAAGAAATAAAATGAAAGGAATGCTTTATATTAAAGTTACTAAATATACATTAACGTTGAGATTTTAGATAATTGTTATTATTTAAAATACAATGTGATTATTAAAAACATATATATTGGAAGTTTAACCACTATAGGATTGATATATACATTTTTTTCAGATACTTGTTCAACTTTAGTGTGTTTTTTGTAATATTTTCTTACACAGGATCATACTACAGAACTTCCCATAGTGCAACTGACCCAAAACTCCATCTGCTTTGAAGTTTTCCCTCTGAATGGTGTCAAATGCAGAAGTAACACTTTAAAAATCATAGCACATCCAGTAATAAAAAATATTTTTCTTTAACCTGACATTTTCTTCCCTTTCCCCTCCACCATACACACATTGAAGAACAAAAATGTGATCACATGCAGCCTCTAGGGCTTAGTCAGCCAATCCACTTACCAAAAAAAAGCAATTACATTTTCTAAAACAACCCCAATGGTAATGATAACAGCAACAATATTTATAAAGATAACAACAATTGATGTATGTCAAGTGTTAATTGATCACAGTTATGTGATTTTAAAATTCAGTTTACCGAAATACATGGGAAAAGTCAGACTAATCTTGACTCATTTAGAGTAGTCTTCAATGTTAACTTTCTGTACACAGAATTCAGCCTTTGACATGTATTTTTATTGTCTATATATCTTTTAAAACACCTTAGTGATTGTTTCCAAAAGTCTATTTACGATTCAACAACCAGTTCACAATAAACAGTTCCCACAGTACTTACTGTCTCCTGATCTTTCACATTTTCATTCAAATCAGGTCTACTCTCTCCTGTGGTGCAGGTAACCACCATGTATGGCATCAGGAAGCAGCAGCCCAGTAAGAATTAGAGAACACCCATGGCACAAAAGCAAGTGGAAATCTCTTTTGGCCAGCAGCCTACATCTCTGCAGTCACCATTTGTCCCGAGCCACCAGAGACCAAGGAGCTGAACCTGGGAAATGTGTGGAACAAGCAGTCTGACCTTTCAGTGGCAGCTGGGAGAGAAGGGGATGGGTCCAGAATCAAATAGATTATTGGAATACTTAAGGCAATGGGCACACTCATCATGTTTTATAAACGATTAGTATCTTAGGACACTCTCACTATCACCAGTCAATATCCATATGTTCAGAGAAAACAGAAAATAGAAAAAAACTCTTCATCACAAGAATTCCTTTATTAGAAGATAAACATTCTTACACATTGTTTTGTAATTTCTCCCATTGTAATATTCTTAGCAATGATACAAATACTAGCATTAAAAACAAAAGTCTTGAAATGCTTGCAAAAATAATTTTTAATGAGTCAGTTTTCAATTTATGTCTAATAAAACAGATGCAACTCTTTTCTAAATTAACTGTGTATATTCCTACATGCGAGTAGTAATAGTCATTTGTTTCATGAAGAAAACATATGTGTATAGAAAAATACTGTAGGGCCAGACACACATAAGACAGTCAACTAAACAGCAATTCTGTTTTAACTTTAGTTATCTTTTCCTCCAAAACTCTACTTGCTTGAAGCCTCTTTTCTTATGTCTCAGAGATAACGATGAATATCCTGGTTCAGAAGACTTTTCAACTCCCATTGGATTTGGCAGAGTCAGAACTGATTTTGGTTCTGTAATGTAGGATCATGCATCCTCCAAGTTTAAAGACCATATGGATGACTGTTACTCACATACTGGATGTGACCCAAAGCTCATTAAAGTAAAAAAGATTAGTGCTGCTGGACTTAATGGGCTTTGGGTTGGGTCTGACAGCAGACACCATCTGAAATATTTGTGGTTCTGTAAAGGATTAACACATAGATTTCATTGTTGTTTCAGTAATTTTACTTGAAATATCTAAAGTATATTATTGCTATGCCTAAAAAAAGAAATGTTTTTAGGAAGACACATTAAAATAGTATGGTATTTATATAATTAGCTGTTATCTTTTTCAACTTTTTCTGTAAAGTACATGGAGTGACCAGTGTCAACAAGCAACACTTTAAAATCTATTTCCTACCAATTGAGAGTAGTTTCTGCCACCCCTGGGGACACTATTTGTGTCTGGCAAGAACATTTCAGTCTGACAGCTCCTGATTTTCAGCAGGGAGAGAAAAAAGGCAGAAGTAATGGATGTGAATGAGCTTAAAAGCAAGTGGACTTATCAATCATAGAAAGCAACTGTATTTTGTAAATAAGAGATATTTTGGCAAACAGGAAAAAAAAAGCGCGAATAGGTATTTTTTCAGCCTCTGATAACTATGATCAGTTTTTGGTCAGATTATTTTGGCCTCACAGCACTCTTGCCAGCACTGATTATTACATAAAATTCTTCCTGCCCTGCATGAAATGCATCATAGACAGTACTACAGGCAGGTCAAATTCAGAGGTTCCAGCATATTTTTTAACTATGATAAAATGGTTTTTCATTCAATAGGAGGTTGTTTCAATAACAGTTGAATAAAATTGAATGAACCCTTAGGATCTGAACCAAAGAATCCAATTATATTTACACAGTTTTTGCACAGCTGCTCTATTATTGCTCAGCTAGGTGAAGGTTCATGAATGTGTTTGAAGGCTTGCATATTCTACATCATAAGGAATCTGATACCATATTGCTTTAGGTAAGCAATACTTTGACTGCTCTTTCCATTGGATTTACATGAATTAAGTGAATAGGGAACTCTGCAGTACTACTGTAATAGTTATTACCCAAGTCTTTTATTTTTTCATTTGACACCTGATCTTATTTAAGTATTATACACAAATATTTAAAGAGGTTGAAGTTGTGATGACTTGGAGAATGAGATGGGTAATTTTTACCCTCTCTGATTATTCTTAAGAGAACTTTCTCAGACCAAGCTTCAGATAAAATATTTTGAGATTCAGGGGAAGAAAAAAGAAAAAAAAAAATAAAGAAAAAGCTTTAAAACAAAAAGCCTAAAAAGTAATATTCAATAAATGTCAGTCTTTTACAGCTACAATTAGTTTAATTTCCAAACAAAATAAGTTTGAACTATAAAACTTGACATTTTCAATAAAAATGTCAAAATACTGCATTCTGATAATTTTCCAAGATTATTTCCCTAATATTCAGAATTGACAAAAATAATGAAAAATAGTTTTGGCAAATCAGCATTGTCAGTGACAATTATATGATGAAAAAAATCTCAGACTTCCTAATATTCAATGATTTATTATCTCTGCATGCTATAAAACTCAGTTGGTGAGATCCTTTATGTGCTTTTGTTAGGCTTCGTTGTCATCTACAGGAAGGACTTTCCAGAAACTTCTGAGGGAAAAATAGCTGCTCAGAGGTTTGTAATTTCTTCTTGCTTTAAAGTCACATAACATTAGCTAACTGAGTGCAGACTTTTAAATTTAAGTGGTCAGGTTTACATATCCAAAATAATTAATTGGCAGGTACTTACTATCACATTTACTGACTTTTACGAAACTGTTATTTACTTCAGCTAAAATATCTTACTTTATCCCACTTTTGGACAAAAATATGGTGTTATTTACCTGACTGGACTACGCTCTGTCTCCCTAGAACCACAGATTTCTCGCTGGAGTGAGTTTTATAAAGTGGGGTCCTGATTTACAGCCCTCTCCCACTACTTTTTGCCCATGGCTGTCATAACATAGCACTCTGAAGTGGATCATTTGTTAGTAGCTGAAAGCAGTTTTAACTTTATGAACTTCTCTATTTTCTTTTACTACGTCCTTATGGCTGCCCTCAGTACTGTAGATGCAACACTGGCTGTCTCTTAACACACAACTATAAGGCAAGTTAATATTCATGTGAATACAGAAACAGAAAGCTGAGCCTGCCTAGGTGATTACTGAGGAAAGCGAACCTTTTCATCGCTGGATGAATTTTTCAATTCCTGGATGATGCAGCTGAAAGTGATCAGTCACTGACAGGGAGCCAGAGGAGAAGGCAGACATCAGGGTTGCAATCTTGCCATCCCATGCAACTGCGAAAAAGACAATAAGCCTGCGCCTGGCTTGCACAGAGCTGCCCTGAATAGGGTGGCTTTTTGTATTCTCATCCTGCTGTAAAATTCTAATCTCTCTTAAAATCTTCCTGGGGGGTGGCAAAGGAGGGGCTGAGAGGCCCCAAATTCACAGCATGGCTGCAGTGACCTTGCTCGTGAATGATTTATCTTTGAAGCTCAAGTTGACTACATCCAACAGCTTTTCTCACCAACAGTTCCCTACTTCAGAATTCTACGTCTTAAAGTCCTAGATACGTTCAGAGCAGCCAGAAATGCTCTGCATGCTATTACTGTACTCTGCTGGATTCTTTTATTTCCCTCAGGGCAGCCTGAGGCGCTACCAACCTCCATTCAAAGCCAGAGCTTTAAGTAAGCTCTGTTACAGATGAACAACAAGGAAAATAAATCAGAAGAGAAATATAAATTCAGGAATATATGAGTCTGTTTTCTAAGGGAAAAAAAGTGAAATGTAGATTAAAAAAATGAAACGTAGATAAACAATATATAAGTGTTTCTATTATTTTAATGGAAATGTTTCCTTAAACATTAAAAGCTTATAATCTTCCCACTTTCACACTCAGAAAAATCACGTTTTTTGCGTTTTCCCCCAGAGTTTCATAAACAACACCTATTTTTCTTTTCCTTGGAATACCACTGGATATGAAGTCAAGCATCTTTTTCTCTCCCTTGTTTTAAGTCAACCCCCTAAAGGAGAGATGCCTGTTGTTTCACTCCTGCTGAATGGATGCTTTAGAGTAAAAGTAGTCTCACTGAGACCAGCGAGACATCGAGCAGGGGGGAAAAGATGGGAGGATAGACAGACAAACAGGCAGGCAGACACCCACCCACACACACACACACACACATATACATGCACACACAGATTTCTATATAAATAAGGGCAATCTCATACATTTTCAAGAAATGCCCAGAAAACACTGAGCACATCATGCTGTCCAGAAAGGCTGGAATGTCAATTTTCTTATCAAATAAGCTGGGTTTTGTGGTGAAAGGCTAACTGTTCCTGTTATCTACGGGATACTGGTCAGTAAGTGATAGCAGGGCATCTCCAGAAGTGACACCTGGCAAACGTTACTGTCAGATTTTTCTGTGTACCCTCAGGCTTATTGCTGACCTTTACTGTTGAAACCATTACTCTAAATGTGTGTGACAGGCAGTGCTGCAAACATTACAAGCTGCAGTTCAGATTAAGGAAAATATTAGTCACTTTCACTTATTTGTGAGATCTAATAGAAGTATACAGTAATTAATGGCCACTAAGACAATTCAGACAAGCCATTGCTTCCAGGCCTGGGTCTTATCATCTTTCCCTTCATTAGGTAAACTCTGCAGGCATTTAAGGTTTCCCAAAACTATCAACCGAGACTTCTTGGTTTCAGGCTACTTTTACTCCTGTAATTTTAAGGTCACATGTAACCATGTGCTCTGCCTCCACAAAAATACAAACTTAAGAATACATATTGAGAATCATGCAAAATGCTAGATGAATCAGGCAGGTCCTAAACTAAGTCTGGTTGAAAGCATGCGACCTAAAGGCACTTTCCATAAAGAATATTTTCAAATTATTTCTACTTTTTTTAAAAAAAATTTCTTTCTGTTTTACCTTATTTTTTCACAAGTACTAGCCTTCAATCCTATTGAGGTTTTTTTGTTCCTTGAAAATGCTAACAGAATCATAGAATCATAGAATGGCCTAAGCTGGAAGGGACCTTAGAGATCATTTTAATCCAGCCTCCCTGCCACCAGAGATGCCACCTCTCGACTAGATCAGGCAACACATGAGGACAGAACGGGAATATTTTGCAAAGTATTTTAAATTTGAATGGAATCACTTGCCTGTCAGTGTTGAACAAGTTTTGAAATAAGGTAAATGAAATGTTAAGTTTTGAAATTTTAATGAGAGCTAAAAATATTTTCTCTGCCACTAAAATATGCATTTATTTGTGTGTTTAAAAAGACAACATTTTTTCCTTCTGTGACCTACCATCAGGTCAGTGTTCCAATGCTCTGTTTTAGTCATTTACAGCATCAGGAAATTAAATCCTCTACTTTGAGCTATTTGCAAACAGTATTTTTCTCCCCTATTTAATGTTAATAAAATTCTCTGAGAATAAGCTACATTTTTCTGAATTTCTAGCAAATGCATTTGTTGCAATTAACAGAGGCAATTTGTGTTCCCCCGATGGTTCTGCCTTTGTGTTAAGTCTTATATGATGGTAAGATGATTTAAAATCTGGATATGGTATGCTCCCCTTCCCCAAAATATGTTTTAAAGAAACTTTGTACATCTAAAATAACAATAGCATGTTCTATCATCAGGAGGAACTCTGCACTAGAGACTTAATTGAGCTGTTCACAGTGAGGTCAAAAGCAGCTGGAAATGCAATGTATAATATAATTTAGGAGTTAGGAAGTAGAGTGATGATTGCTGAGTTGTGATAAAGCAGGAAACATCATTCCCCTTCTCACATTTTTGTAACTGAAACCACGGAAATTCAGTGCAAAAGCAGTACATATATTAACACTGAGTTTGCTAATGTACGGTACTGAAGGTCTTTTGCTGATGGCAAGTAGACTCGATGCACACTCCCTCATATCGTATGATGCTAATGTAATAAATATATCTATTTTCTGTGAATTTTGACCCTTTATAAGCTGCATCTTGTACCCTTCTGTGGGAACAATTTTTTATTAGTTAACCAGGAAAAAAACTAATATCAGATTGATGTTTTCTAGGTCATGGAGATTTTAAATGTTCTTTCCAGCTGCATGGAATTAAATCTATCAATACCAAGAAGCACTTCATATGTTGTATGTTTTTGGAAACTATAGCAAACTGGAGCCTAAATGACATTTAGTACTTCACCAGCTACTGACTTAGCATGCTACAGAATTGATGCTTTATGTTTTTTTGTTTTAAATGAAGGATTGGAAGCAAAAAGGAAAAGGAGATGGGGGAAAACCTATAAAGTTGCAAAAAAAAAAAAAATTGATCTTTCTTCTGATTGTGACATTCATAATCCCTGCAGATAATAATGTGATGATATGAAGACAGAAAAAAAAAATAAAATTTCAGGAAAAAATATTTCAAGTTGTAAATAAGTTTTGGCAAAGTTAAATGAGAGAATTGTGATGCATGGAAATCACTACACAGAATATGAATACCATGTGCTAAGTTACAGCATTAAATGTTAACAAAAACACGTAGCATTGCAAAATGATTCTTAAAGTCTTGGCTATATGATAATTTTGTTGCTGCTGGAAAAAGATGACAGACTAATGTCAACTTAAGAGAAAAGTTATGTCAAAGCAAAGTTTTCCTTCACAGGACACAAAATACAAAAAAAAAAAAGAAAAGAAAGGGAAAAAATAACAAAATACATCCCTCTTTGTCATATAGGCATTTACAGCATTTCATATCATATTTGTTTTATGTCTTTCACTCCATCGACTTGTAGATGACAATCACTCTCACGTCAGTCTTGATAATCCTTTGCTCTCCCAGTGTTTTGAGCTCTTCACACTAAAACTTTAAGTGGTGAAGTCTCATCTCTCTCCAGGTGATGCTGCCAGTCATTCCCCAGACTTGAAGGCTCCCACAGTGCTTCTGGTAGCAGGTTTCTTAATGTGCATGCACTCTGCTTTCATCTCTCACACTGAGACTGCATCTATAGTAACAATGTGGACTATTAGAAGTCGATTTGCAGATGTGAGAAATTGGTGTCAAAGACAGGATGACCATAGCGTAGGTCATCATAGAATAATTTGGGTGGGAAGGGACTGTAATGATAATCTAGTTCCGGTCTCCCTGCCATGGGCCCAGACACCTCCCACTAGACCAAGTTGCTCAGAGCCTCATCCAGCCTCGCCTTGAACACTTCCAGGGAGAGGGCATCCACAATTTCTCTGGGCTACCTCTTCCAGGGTCTCACTACTCTCACAGAAAATAATTTTTTCCTAATATCTAATATAAATCTACCCTTTTCAGTTTGAAACCATTATGTCTTGTCGTATCATGACACTCCCTTACAGACGCCCTCCCCTTCTTTCCTAAAGATTCCCTTCAAGTACTAGAAGGTTAATATAAGGTCTCCCCAGAGTCTTTCCTTCTCCAGGTTGAACAACTCTAATTCTCTCAGCCTATCCTCAGAGGGTACAAATGTGGAGTGTTTTTACTTCAGAGCAGCCTTCATCTGTCTCCAAGGGTCCAAATGTCCATCTCCAGCTGGAGTCTTCTAAGTCAGCTCTTCAACACATATTCCTGCCCTGTTTCAGCATCCTGAGAACACTCCACAACACAAATCCACATAACTGTGGACAAGCAGAGGAGTTTCTTAAAAAATATACTCTTAACATAAGTTAAAATGTAAAAAGCACCCAAATATGCTTGCGAATGTAGATATGTAGTGTTTACATTCAAAAATACATTTTTTGCCTTTGAAAAATTTTATCATTTATAGATGTATATGAACACCTTCCCATTGGCACGGTAATTCCATGTACTGGCTTTTCAACAATCCACCAATAGTTTCTTGGGGCTGTTTGTTTAAAATTGGTCCGAAAAGCTATCATCAGTTAATAACAAACCTTTTATTATAGACGTAAGTTTCAAAGCTTTTCCACAAAGCCAGCTTCTATTAAAATATTTCCAGTAAAAATACTTATTGATAGTCATTATTCAGTAACTATAATATAAAATAGTTCTGGCTACTGCACTGAGAATGTCTTGGCCTCAGTATTTCACATTCTAAAGAAACTTATCACCTTGTTTTTCTTGCCAGAAAGACTAATTAATATTAAATCTTTTGAGTTTCTCTGGATAAAACTGGCATCTGAGAGCCTAGTATGGTATCAATGTGCTCTAAAATAAGTCTATAATAGAGATTAGTACCTCTTGTCTAATACTGTATGCATTGCATTTTGTTAAATTTTTATACAAATTGAAGTGAATAACAATATGCAGTTTAACATCCCATGAATATTTTTTAGCATTCTCCAACAGCAGTTAATATGCTAACTAACTTCACTGAAAGGCATACAGATGTGGAAAGAGTCTATCTAGGGACTTTAATTATCACCTTGTCAAATTCAAATTATTATCTTGCGAGTTCATTTCCATAAAGTATCCCCTTTGCTGTTGGATGATTTAACATGTGTCTGCTTTCTCTTATCTTATTTGTATCTATCTGGAGGCTCTAAACCTTTCAAAGTAGGCTAGTTCTTTGTCACATCACGATGTTTACCATAACTGATTTTGTCAAATACATTTTTGCAAACACTCCATTTTGCCAAAGATGGGTCTGTAAAATGTGAAGAGGAACTGGCATGCACCACCAATAACGTTGTATAAATCAGACTAAGACTTCAACTATTTCTAAACAGGATCAGCTTACAGTGAAGAATCAAAGAGTCTGGGGAATGATTTACCTGACAAAATTCTGGAGGCAGTCATTCTTGGCTGGTAAATCATTTAAACTTTCAAGATGCCTGGAGTAATTCGAGCTGTAAGAATTGGATGGACATAATTTTCTATGCTGTTTTGGATCAGATGATAGAGGAAAAATAACCTATAGGTATTAATGACAGTGTTTCTTTAATCTATTCAAAGGCAATATAGTGGTCAAGGAAATAAAAGAAGATAGAAGTAAAATGTTTCATTGGATAAGGCTTACATCTTACATAACTGAAAGTTTATAATATTTTTTTCATATTTTTTCTTTTTTCAAATGAAGAATAAATATAATGCCCTTGGTTTGGTGACACAAATATAGAATGAACACAGAAAACATGTTTAAATTTTAAATTTCTGAATTTTAACTTATTTGTGTGTGAGAGAACATAAGTGTTTTGTAATTACAGCTTTTAGAGTTAAAATAGAATAGATTTTTCAGTAATAGCAAACAGAACAGAAAAGAATGTTTTTTGCAAGTAAAAGCAATGACAGAAATGTGAACGTTGAAAAAAATCCACAACTAACTTATTCATTGTAAATGTGTTCACATATAGTTGGAAGGTTTCAAAAAGATGCATGGAGACTTTTTGTTCAATGGCCAAACTGCTCAGTTGTTTTGGTTTGGTTTTTTATACTTCTTTCATACATCTAATCTACGCTGGAAAGGACCTTCACGTATATTAACAGAATATCCTACACTCCTTTATAGATACTTAATATTGGATAAATATTACGTGAATTAAATACACTGCTGCTTTTTCAAATTCAAGACATAAAATGATATCTACAAAGGACACTGAAAATATTTAATAGTTCTAAAAAATAGTCAATAATACTAAAACTATTTAGAATGATAGATTCTCATTTTGTCAAAGGTATTCAACTGATCTTCTGACAAGGCTGCATTTAACTTCCTCTGGAATTGCCTCCCTTCTGAACTTCTTACAAGCTTTGTTAAACTCTTCAGGCTTGGATCCTTTCCAACTTCAAAAGCAAAAACTTAAAATAAAAAATCAGTAGGAGTCTACCCAGTCATGAGAAAACAAACCATCATTGATGACTGGGCAAGTCTCCATAAAAAAAATTTCTTTTATTCCTTTTATTATGTAATTGGGTGAACAACAGAATACCTCACAGTATAAGATTAAAACACTATTATCAGTGTTTATATTTAGCATAGCATCTCCTAACATCAATATATGTCAGAAAATGCAGTTTCATTTTGGGAGTTAAAATTATGATATATATACACACTATTTATATTCTGCAAAATGATAATTCTTTAAGGAAAATATGCTCTGTCTGACACTAATAATCCATCTTTTAGTGAGAACTGAATATATAACATTTCCTTTTTGAGAAAAAAAGCATCTTACCCAAGGCAAATTTGACTTCTGTTTGTCATTTATTCATTATGTTTTCCTTTCTATTATTGTTGGTCTCAGTGGATTTCCTCAATTTAGATTCTGAATTAGTTTCATGTGGAATTTAGAGACTACTTATATATGTATATAGAAATATGTGTATGCACACCCGTGTGTTAAAAACATCTAACACTGCTTCCGTTGCATCTGTGTAAACTAGGAGAACTGCAACTTAAGCAGTTTAGCTCTTGCATTCATTTCAGTGGAACAGATCAAGAATTTTTATCAGGAGGATAATTATAATTTATTATGTTTTTTAAGTAACAAGCTATGCTCCATGCTCCCAAAAATCTTTCTAATTAAAATTAGTGAGGGCTACAGTGAAAAGTTTGCATAGTTTTCCAAAGACTTGCTCATTGCCTAGCAAATACCATAATAACAAAAGTGATGTTCAGAAGGTGCTATAGAGCAAGACAAAACTAGAAAAAAAATTAGAAATTTGATAGTGGCAATTGCAGCCTCCAACTCCTGTGTGGATAAAACTACAGATTAACATATAAGAAAAAAAAACGCTCATAACTTGAGGTTAAGTTATGGTTTTGACATTAATGCATCACTGAAATGACTGAAGTTTCAGAGGCATAAAACTGAATATGACTTGAAGGAAGTTCCCTTTACTTGCTGTTCACATCTCTCATTTTAACACTAAAGTAGAACTGAGGGACATGTCATTTTTCATGGCCCCATTGTCTCAGTGCTACTGCCAGAGCACTCTGCTCTTATGGAGTAAGAGACTTCAGAGCAATCATCTTCAGCAACAGAATATGTCCTTGTTCAGTTCTGTGAAACCATAACCCGAGCCCCAAGCACAGATTTCAACAGGGTCTGCTGACATCTTTGTAATGCAGCCGTCCTTGCCAACTGTAAGAGTGTTCATTAAGTAAATATAGTTTCCCCAACATATGATATAATGGATATAGAGTAGCATGTTTTAAGCAGTGGTGAAACACAGATCATTATCTCTAAAATACATACCATATTGAAGAACGTCTGCGAGCCAACTACACAATTCAGATGCTGTGATCATACTGTGATGAGTACACCAAAGAGGGAAATGCAGTTGTCCAGATTGCAATATCTGACAGACAAAAAAATGTCCAACCAAATCAGATTTTGCAGCTTTGATCTCAAGGTGAGGATCTATTTAAAATCAGGGTAGTTGTGAATAATTAAATAATTAAAATAGCTGACAATAATGGTCACCTGATTATTTCATGCAAATGTCACAAGAAAATAAATTTCAATCCTAGTGACAAAATATAATACATCTTCAAAAAGTATTAAATTTGTCATTTTAACAATTTGAGAAATATGCTATTTGTTTCCTATGTTTGATATATGGCATGACATTCTTTACTAAATTAGTAATTTAAATGAACACAATGACTACACTATAAGGACATTTCTTTTACCCATCAGGCAGGTAGTATTTCTTCTTATCTGATGTATCCTTACTGTGGTCAAAGAAAGTCACTTTACACAAAGGAAGGTAGACTGTCTTGATTTTGGATATAGTCAAGACGATGTTAGAAAAAAAGACTATAAAATAAAATTAAATAGAAAACATAAATAATATTCTTTTTGCCTGAATAATTATTTATTATAAGCCACAATAACTTTTACAACAAATTCAGGAAGAGAAACATTACAAAAATTGGTCAACTGTGAATGTAGGTATAAATGGATACTTTTGAAATGCTACAGCAAGTTGTATTTTTAGGGGATACACTGGAGACATGGAGGTACAATACTTAATCTATACTCCAACTACTCTTAAGGAAAAGTTTTGACCTCCATTTCCTTCTCTCCTCTGTGTGAAAAAGGAACCATTGATTTCTACCAACTGACAAGCAGTCAAGCATACAAAACAAGTAGCAGATCAACCCGTACAGTAATTCCTGTTAATTCTCTCCCCAGGGTTTGTTCTGTAAGGGAAACATTGACTCGAACATATTTTGATGGATTTTCAAAAAACTTTTTCCTTACTGGAATATTACTATAAGATATTAAAAAAAAAAAAACAACAAAGAAAACCACCACCAAACCAACCAAACAAAAACCAAACAAAACAAAACAAATACGTAAAATTTTATCAAAAAAATTAGACTAGTTGTGTAAAACTTTATCCAAAAAATCAAACAAGTTGTGTTTTCTGGGAGTAATTCTACCAGCTGATATTCTGGGGTGTTTTGTTTGCTTGTTTCATATAATTTATGCTGAAGTTGTTTAGCATTTTTGCTTAGTTTGGGTTTGTTGATAAGACTAAATGCAATGGAAAGCTAATTTGATTTTGTCATTTAACAGTAAGTCCCTATATTTTCCCCTTCTTTTTAAAAAAACCTCACAAAATATCAAACCAACATACAAACCCCTGGTTTGCTAGAGGATGGGAAAAAACAGAAGGGAAAAATGAGGACTGTGAAGACTCTTTTGGAAGCAAGTGCTGAAGTCCAGACCTCAGCTCTGCTGCCAAACAAGAGTAGCACCATCCAAAGGGTAAGAGGTCCTTCCTAAAATTATGTTGAAGGAGTTCTATCCTCTCATCATCTTCCTTCTAGACTTCCTAGTATTAATCAGATTATGGATTGCACATTTGTCACTTCTGATGCCCTTGCTGTGTATGTGCAATAGATGAAGTGACCTGGGCAGTTCAGTGGCTTTCCCCACCACATACCATCTGTGATACTCTGCATAGGTTAAGAATAGTAGATGTGGTCCCTGCCAACTGGGATTTTTTCATCCTTGGAAACTCTGTAAAGAGAATGATTAAAGTAAATAAATTAAATCTAGTCCTCAGGTGTGTTTTGTGGAAGAATCTAGATATCCATTATGGATTAAATTTACATTTGTCTATTATAGATTGTTTTGAAATATATATTTTTCATTAATGATATTTTCCCCAATTCTTCTGAAGAATGGGGAAACTTTCCCTTAAGTTATAATAAAACAGATATGTCGTATCTATTCTACAGACAATCTTCCTAGATTCTTCCTAGATTTTCCTTTAGCTACATTTAGGTCACTGCAAGAGTGAAACGCATTGTGAGTTGGGGTTTTTTGCTTGTTTGTTTGGGGTTTTTTTATGGTGAGGGATTGGTAAGAAGAGGGAAGAGAAGGGAGCAATTAATCATGCAAAGATAATTTTATAAACATAATATGTTTAAGAATAAGATTTAATTCTTCTCAAATCTTTCTCAGTATGTTATTTCTCCTTCTCCCCTAAAAAAAATGAATTTGTGTTTAGGACTCTGTAAAAGCCCTTTCTCTAGACCCTTAACAATCAATATACTGATTTCCATCTTCTTCTATGCATAACGTTATATATTTTTGACATAAAAAGAAACTTTACTAATTGTGATCATTTTCAATGCTACCCTCCTTCACTGCACAGGAGAACAATAAGAGCTAAAAAAAGCCCATTCAACTCTTTTAAACATCAGTGTTATCTATTTATTATAATTTGTATAGTTGTATTTTGCTTTTTTTTCCTTCTGAAAAGGTATATTTGGAGGAGTTTTACCTCCAAATTTATAAAAATAAAACTATATCAAAATCACTGCTGTTCTAAATTTGTTCTAAAACCAGAATTCAATACCAGTCACCTTTCGTATATATCAGTGTGTAATACAGCTATTTTAAAAAACATAACAATTAAAGACCACCAACAAAAAATAGTCAGCATTTGAGTCTTGCAGATAATTATGCCAAAAAGGTTTTTTTCATCTTAAATGTCCCAGTACTTTAAATTTCAAGTGTATAAAGTCATGGCTAGGCTTTGCGAATGAAGATATGGGAAGCGCTCTACTCACAAGCGCGCTGATGGCTAAAAAGGCCGATGCGGGATAGGCAAGTCCGGTTGCAAAAGGCACAGCGGAAAGTCTCCTGAGGCAGTATTGGCGAGGCATGGTTCTTTCTGCGTTGTCTTTTCTCCTTGAGACTAATTCTACATGCGTTCTCAAAGGAGGCAGCAGCGTTATGGATGGTGTGTCTCCGCTTTCCCGACTGGAGGCCAGATTGGACCACTGATGGTAGTCAATATGGCCAGAACTGAGGTATTGTATAATATACCTCAGTTTTGTATAAAGTAGTAACCAAGCAATATGTTTAAGTGACTGTTACTCTGTGACCGATGTCAAATGTTTTCAATTAACTAGTTGGGAGAGCTTAAAAAAGCCTGCTGAGCAAAGATGTATGATGTCAAAATCTCTCTTCTTTTGCCACGTCTGTTAAGCAGTCAGAATGAGAAAAATCAATGGCAAAGGAAGAAGAAAAGCAAACCCTTTCCTTTACAGCAGAGGTCAATCTGGTGGTAACATTAAAATGGTTATTTAAAAAAAAAATGCTAATCATGAGCACTCCAAGTGGTAATAAAATAAAAGGTATTATCAACAATGTTTATAATCCCACACTATACTCATATATTTTTTCTTTTTAATCATTTTTTTATCAAATTAAAATCAAATCAACCTGAGAAAAATGAAAAAACCTGCTTGAAAGTCATGCAACCTCTGCACTCAACACATATGACCAAACTGAAGAACACTGGCACCCCTCTTACAGAAATACTGTATTCTCTCCAAAAGATTGCACTTCTCTGCATCAGCAATATCTTTTGTGAAGTTCAGGAATACCTTTATTTGCTTTAACACCTTGAAGATAAAGAAGTGTAGGTAGACCTGGCTACTTGCACCAATCACACGCTTAACAACGCAAACTAAAAGGAGCATACATTAACAAATGAGAAATAGTATTAGGAAGCATACATCATTCCTTTCCTGCTAAAATTGCTTTTATTGTATCTCCTCTGTCATGTAATTAAGACTTACTCAGACATCAAAAACCCATACAGAGGCTGCTGCAGCAAATTTTAACTTCTACACCGGCCACCATTTTGCCTCCCTGATATAAGATACTAATTGCTAGGTTAAGAAGGTGTGGAGGTCAGTGTCATATGCTGAGTGAGTGCCCTGGAGAAAGGTTAGAAACTCTAACTTGTCTCCTCAGCCTGCCTCTGGGTTTGAATGCTGACCTCCCCAGAGCAGCATGGGGCAGGGGGAGTCATGCGGTGGGGCGGGTACCCAAGGCACACTGACCCCACCAAACAGCCGAGAGCATGCCAGGGCACACCGGCAGTCCCAGCTGAACCTGTCCCTCTCCCGACACCAGGCCTGAAACAGAAGGAAAAACAAAGCAAAAAAAGAAAAGGGAAGGGGGAGCGGGGAAGGGGGAGGGCAGGCAAGCTCTGCATTACTGCTCATTCATTCCTCTGCATTCAATCACTCCCAGTAACTAGCTCAGCCCCAGGCTCCCCTCACATGCACAAAAGAAAAGCAATCCCATTCAGAAGGAGACCATGAGTTATTGATCTCATGCTGAACGTTATGTTCGGTTCCGCAGCGCTGTCAGCTCCCTCACACAGAAAGCTTACGTTTCCCACCAACTCTGCTGAATGATACTCAGCTTTTTGAAAGTGAAGTGTTGGGGACTAGGGGTCAAGGGCAGAGACATCTCAGCTTTCATCCTGGGACTTCAGGACATATTCTGGGTCATGATGAAGTGTAAGCCTGCCACGCATTAATTGTACAAGTTCTGTGGATCTTATTCACCAGAGGGACAGATAATTCATGATTGCTTCACTTTCTAATTCAGACATTAGAAAATAAGCCAAAAAGTCATAATTTGTTAAGGTATATTAGATTTATTTTACCTATTCAAAAAAATGAACAAGGTTTTTTGCTAACACACTTTATAGTTCATTTATTCAGCTTAATATCCTCATTTGCAGAAATATGCAAAGATTTCTTTTTGATCATTGAAGAGGTTAAAGTCAATACTTAAATTAAAATTTTCTTAAAACATGTTTCACTCTCGAAAGTACTTACAGCCTTATTTTACATGTACTGTTAGCTATGTATAACACTACTGTATGTGTAGACACCTTGTAGTCTATATAATCACTTGACAGAAAGCAATGGAGATTTTTTTTTGCTAGCTATTGTTAACATAAACGAAATTCAAAACATTCAGTCCATATCTAGTCCATACAAAGTTCTTGCTTAAAAAGTTAAGAAATGCAATATTTAGTCACTGTCTTTAGAAGAGTTCCACATGCCAGAATTCTAATTGTGACATGGACATAATTACTTATAAATTATTCAGTAAAAGCTAAACTGATTTTTTTTTTCACAAGTATTATTTCTCAGAGGTTTTTCATTAAGATAAGCATAGAGTAGGCATAAAAAAGAAGGAAGAGCTGGATAATATAGACACTTCATAGGAATAGAATCAATTCACAGAAAATCAAAGAAAAAATCTAAGAAGAGTAAGAATGTATACTTAACAGGAGACCAGAGTCAAGACATTTACTGAAACTTCCTCACAATCTTACTGTCTTTACTTCAATGTAAATTCATTTTGCCTCAGTAATATGTACTCTGATACTGTCATTCCACAATCACATTTATATAGTCAGTCATACTCTCCTGAAACAAAATATCAGAAATGAGACATATAACTCCTTCAAATCAAACGTAAAAATTAGAAGTAGAATTATATGCTGAATAATTTTTGCTGTAAATTTAGAGCTTTATTATTCTCAAAGCACCTGGGATTATATTAATATTTTTATTCATTTTAAAAAAAATCACTGAACATATTATGCTAACCAACTCAACTTTTGTGTTCATGTTGAAGTATTCCCTCTTTTCACATTCACCATTTATGATTCATGATTCATGATTTCATGATTCACCATTCTCTGCATTTGATGGGTCCTATGAATTATATGATATTATTTTTGTCTATGATTGGTTAACTACAACATTTCAAATGGTAAAATGAATCTTGAAAAGTACTTCCTGAATAAAATACTTTTAGTATGAGTAAGGACATGTATTCTAAATACAAGCACTATGAAATTACATGTATGGACAAATAGGAAAAAATAAATAAAAAGTCAAATACCCTGATTTCACTATTGAAACTTTTAATAAAGATTTCTACTAATTAGCTTGATTTTTTTTTTTTCAGCTGAAGATTTCTCTACCATTTCCACTGGGAGAATTTAAGATAAATCTAGAGCAACATAAACTCTTCATGGTCTGACACATAAAAGCTTTTTCCACGTATGAAATGTAAGCCTCTCATCTCTTAACCACAGCTATACTACACGAAGGCAATTACTTGAAGGCAATTATTCCAAGTAAAACCTAAGATTCACTGCCTATTTCTTCTCACACTAATTTGTTGTATTTTCTTCAACTCCTTTGCTTCTAAGCCTCTTTCAAATGAAGATTTCTAGTTATTTAGGAGATCTTCCTTTTTCTTCTTACTTGGACCCTCAAGCATAGATGAGAATAGATAGGCATTAAAATAACATAACATTCACTGCAAATATCCGGACATAAAAAAACATTTTATCTCCACTTTTAGTTAAATACATTTCAAATGCCACAAATGTCTATTTTATTTATTTTTTTTTACTGATTTCCTGAGAGGAAGATTTTTCAGGCAGAAAGAAATAAAAATTCCTATATTGTATTCTGATTCAGCAATCAATATCTTGTAATCAAGCAGAATAAGAGACACAAGACAGAAAGATGAGTGAATTTGTAGTCTGTTATGTGTATATATGGATCTGTTAATGTCACATCTTAGTTTTAAAGTTAACACTTTTTACACAAGCATTATGTTCATCATAGAATGGCCTAGGCTGGAAGGGACCTTAGAGATCATTTAATCCAACCTCCCGGTTATGGGCAGGGACGCCACCTCTCGACTAGACCAGGTAACACCAGTTGCAACGACCGAGCAGGAACACCAGTAACAGTGAAGTAGCATTACGTTAACATTATGTGTTATGAATACAATGAAAAGAAGTATTAAATATTAAACATATCTGATTTCTCTCTCCTAATTCTATTCTTGTATCATATCTATTTGCATGCTAATAATTTAGTTGTTGTATCACACATTTCGGTTTACATTTTTTCATTCTTCCTTCATTTACAGCTATGGTTCACACATGCTTCAACCTATCTAGTCTCTTGATCATGCTGATTCTAGTAAGTTGTTAAAGAACATTTGAGAAAAGTAATTTGATCATTTATTAATGTGAGACGTGTAAAAAGTTTCCTGGGAAAACTTCCATTTACTTCAAATTCCATCTAATCTCAGTATACAGTCTAGGATTTATTTTATAGAAATATTAGTCATCAAGTGCTGGGAAGTCAGATAGGATTTCTGTTTGTCTAGAAGAGTTCCTAAATTCCACATGAAATCAATGAAGAGAAGTTGTAGCTGTCCTCAGTTTGTTTAAAAAGTAGGCTTCCATTGACATAAAGGAAATCAACAGAAAATGCTAAAAGGTAGTACCTCACCTACTACACCTGACATTTCTATGTGATTCAGTGTTTCTCGTCTTCTGAGCATCACTGCAGATGGAAGATTGTACCTAAAATCAAATTTATAACACATATAAACAAATAGAAGTTAAAATTCAATCTGAAATGCAGTGCAGTCTAAAATGAATCTAAAGCCAGTAGGAAAAATTCTTGTCTTAATAAAAAACTCAGAAAAAAAAAGGCCAAACAAAAAGATTAAAAGTAAAGCATGCAAGTAATCCAAGTAAAGCATGAAAGTAATCCAGATTCCACCCTAAACAGTGGGGTAGAATATTTTATTTGGCAGTTAATTTTGTTTTTTCTCCCCCTTATGATTCTGAGGCACTAGCTTTCCTCTTGACCAGAATTATGATTCCATTTATGAAATATTCCTTTTTTCTTCTTTCCAATTCATGGCTGCTGTTGCTTTTTCTACAGTTTCTCACTGCTGTCTTTTATATGTGAATTTTTCTTTGTATAAAGAGAGTCTGTTTGAGTTGCCTCTCAGCTACTACCCCTGTTAACCTCAGACTATGACCTCTTGCTCTGCAGCTAGTTACTATCTCTGCTGCTTGCTGGTATCAATTTGTTTCTGCTTCATTCAGGATCAGTCATCTGGGCTCTTGATCTCTTACCGTGCCCTCTTTGGCAAACATCTTTCAGTACCTTGTGTGGGGAAAAAAACCCCAAACTTAAATTAAACTGTAGCAGGTAACAAAAACGTAATGTGAATCCCCCCACCTCTTCAGAGATGATTTAAGAACAGATAGTGTTCATTCACAGATTGTCAGCTACTAGATGAATAACAGAGCACTGTAGCATCAAATGACAGAATTCTTAAATTTCAATAGACAAATTTCAGCTGAGAGTAAGAAGTGTCAAATATATCCTACCACCACAGCGTATCTGCTTGCTGTAGGAATATGGCATAAGCAAGAAACGGAATTTTAAACCTAATCTGTCACTACTCTGAAATGGTAGTAAATTCTCTCCTCATTTCAAAACGAATACATGAGTAGTATGATAAAACTGTAAGGAAATGCTTTGAAAAACGGACAGAATGTTTTGAAATGTTTAATTCATATGACAAAGATTGCAGCAAGTTGCAGTTAAAAACTAAAATGACCTTGTTTAAATGAAGAAGAAAATTATTTTTTTGTAAGATATGTAGTTTAGTGACATAACTTTAATTATTTGAATAAAACTCTGGACATTATCACCCATAGGTGTATATTATGACTCATAGGCATGTTGTTTGTAACAAATCAACAGAAAACTAAGGCACTTGTTTCTATAATATACTTGTCATAAACTTGAATTACATTTACCCAATGAAGTAACAAGATGGACACATTTTCTTTTATTTGACTAATCATCACTAAGTAACAACACTTCAATACTGAGTAGTAAGCTATAGATTTTAAGGAAAATAAAATAAATCTGTGAAAGAAAATAATTGTTTGCTGACATACTTATTAAAAAAAAATTGAATGAATTATTTACTATGAATATTTGCTTAGTTCCAATAACAGTCCTGCCTTCTCGGAATTCAGCAAGGGGAAATTATGTAGACTAATAAGATTTGACATACCTCATTGAATTCCAAATCCTCCTACTTCTTCCTCAGTCATCAAGGTTAGACTGGCTCTTTCTAATAATTAGAAAATACACGCTTTCCAGTCACTGGAATGCTACCTGATACACTGTTTTATTATTATTTTCTGAAGTATTTTAACTGTCACAGAAACAAGAAATGACACATAAATATGTTTGTATCTCTGCCATGCTACATTCAATAGAATAGAATTCAGCTTAACAAGTACCGTATCCTGTCTCTAAAGAAAACAGCAGTAACTCAATTACAAAGTATCTTTTTTAATAAGCTTTTTAGAATTTTAGCATTAATCAGATATTTCTAGAAATCTAGGCACCTTAAGACTGATGTAAAGAGTTGTGAGGAATCCTGTACTAGTAATCTTGGTTTCTGAGAACATAACCTTGAGGATAATGTTACTAATATCTCTTATAGAACATTCTGATATAATGTACAGTAATCCCCACACAATTCTCCCTTCTTCCCTGTCTTCCATTCACATATATATCCTCATCTAATGAGTACTCATAATTTATTAATGCATATATTGAAATTCCATGGAAATTCTGGAATCTATTCCTGGGTAGATTTACGGTGGTCGTTTTGCCTGGGGGAAGGAGACAACTTATATGAACGGAGAGGAGATGTGCTGCATCATTTGCCATCAAGGCAAGAGAATGAGCCCTTAACCTTTTTATTTTATTAACACAGATGTAGCAAAAGACTTGAATCAAGACACTTATACACAATCCACTGTTCAAGAATAGAATTAAGTTTAACGAAAAGCTTTCTCCAATTTTATGTCATACTGTATAGAAAAGCTGAGAAATTGTAACTGGAACTTTAAAATGAACATATGAGCTCAGAAGTGTTGGGGGGGACACCTTTCAACCTATTTCAGGTGTCAAGTTCCTGCATTTCCTTATAAAAAACAGTTGATTAGTAACCCTGACCAGTTTTTAGTTATTGCATAAAATCCTTTTCCTGTAGTTCTCATGCCAAAAACACTGAGAGTGCCACCAGAGAAATGCACTTTTGTATAGTGACATACAAAAATGTTTCTGAAATCTGCATTAATTATCTCCATAACTGCCTCTTTGTTCACAAATTTAGTAAATGTGCAGTATTAAAAGAAAGCAAGAAAATTAGTAATTTCCCTTATGAGGTATATGCTGTTCTTTAAAATGGCTCATAATCCTATCTCATGTGTTCTGTTCAAACAATCCTTCTAACTATTTTATGCTTTTCAGGTCAGTAGTTTTGAATCTTTCATAGATTCTTTCTTAAACTTTTAGAAAGAAATATGTTTAGGCACCTCTGTTATTTCATTAGCCTCAGTGAGTTATCAAAAATATCTGCCACTGAAATTTCTATTTCTCCAAACATACCACAGAACAATTTATCTTTATCTGAGTCTGGTGCTTTATCATCCTTTAATCATTCTAATTTTGCAAACACTTTATACGTTCTGGGGCTCATAAAACTCTTGTTGTATTTCACTTTCACAGAAAATTTATTCCAGACTTTAGGTTATGGTCTACAGCTGCACTCATAAATATCAGGGCAAAGAATTCATTCATGCTAAATTACCTTCCAGAGATGTGCAGAGTTATTCATACCAGTCAGAAGAACACCAAAATTCATATTTCTGTCAGGTTCCACAAAAACAGAACGTACAATATTACCAGTTCAAACTTCTTCGACAATATGTTTTGTAAGGATGTGTAACAGTCAAATTCCATACAGGACTGCTGCTGAGGATGCATTCAAACAGCTCTATTAATGACTGTCAAAATTTAAGACTCTACCCAGATATGCAAATTTTAACTGAAGTCTGAATCAAAGTTCTATAAATAAACTGAAGGGGTTGCGGGAAAGTTAAAGCAGGAAATATGATGCCCCGACTTTAAGTACTTATTCTTCATCATCATTTTCCAGTCTTTTAGAAAGAATGCTTTCCGTTCTTCATTGGAAATTCCCATACCAAACACAATCAGCCCCAGAAATCTGTGGATACTAAACCATGTTCAGTAACCATAAAGACCCTCATCAGATTGAATTGTTTGTGTAAAAGCAAAGGTAACTTCATCAGTTAAGTTGTGTCAGATTTGGTTTTTTTCCCTGCATACCCTTCATGATATTTTAACCTGAAGAAACAACAATGAATTTATCACCTCTAACTCAGACCTATGGAAAAATTATTTCTTCCTGTTTTCACATAAATATTGCTTGTAGATAAACATGAAACACTGTAACTTGCATTAAGTTTAGAAGTTACAAGTAAAATGTATTTTTTAAAAAGAAAATCCAATAGGTTTCAGAATTGTGACTCAAACTTTTAAAATAAATATTTAGAACATCCTTTCTTTTGTTGGACCTAAGTATAATGAGAAGCCCAGGAAATTGTCTTAACAAAATCAAGAAATAAGAACTGTTAAACTGATTTTTATGAAAGCTCTAAGTTGTCAATAGGCAGAAAATAAAACCAAGTCCCAAACTGCAATTACATAATAGAGAAAAAACGAAAAAAACCTGGCTGTTAAAAAAAAAAAAACAACCCCAGTAACCAGTGGGAAGCCTTCATAGCACAGGTGTTGGTGTCAGCTAGAAAATCAACATACCTTCATTCATTGGAAATTTGCCTCTAGTAACTAATAACAACTAATGCCTGCAGAATGAACATAGTTTTTGGTAATATTCATAATTAATTCTACCCTAACTGGAGACAATTTCTATATACTAATAATCTTTTGAAATTATTAGAACATCTATAAAAAACAGAAGAATCTGGGGATTAATTCACATAAGAATAGCACCCAATTTAAAATCAAAGCATCAAACATCGCAGCAAATATTAGGTAGAAAATCACTGTGTTTATACAGTAATGAATGTATTGAAAAGTCTAAAGTTATATGTAACATTAAAAAACAGAGTTTTAACTAATCACTATTATTTAGATGGTGCAAAAATTTCTATATCCAGTACTGTAATTTGCCATGTCTGAAGGTGAGGGTGAACTCACTCAGCAGTAGTCTTCTTATCCCATGCTGTTTTGATATGTAGCTCCTGATTTCATTCCTTTCACTCACTGAGCATGGGCAGAGTAGCAATAAAACTCTGAATGTTTATTCCAGTAGAAAGTGTTTATTGATGTTTCTGCTCCTAGTCGCTGTGAAAACAAGGAAAAAGCATGTGTGGGGTGAGGTTGAGCTCCTGGTACTTATCAGGGATCTCTGCTTCTGATTCAGTGATTACAGCACTTTTAGGGAACTTACCTTGGTTTGCGTCTTTTTCCCAACATGAACTCCCAACATTTTTAATGATCGGTTATATAGTAATATCCTCAGTACTATGATCCATCTTCTCTTGTGATCCCTAGGCCACCAAGAACTCCCAGGAATACCCGCCTTCATGCTGACTGTGTGCAGCAAGTTCACCTGCTGGAGACCTTGCGTCTGCTGAGGTTCTGCTACCTTGTCCTGCTCTAAATCTCCCATGCCTAAGATCCATTCAGATACAATGGCATGCCTTCTCCCAAATCCATTTTCTTCCTCCACAGATATAAGGCAAAGTACCAATTAAAATATCATCATTTTACATGTTTTTAGAGAAATTTCCTGTACAGGACATGAAATAGGTTATATAAGGCTATATGAGATTCAAAACTACAAGATTTTCACAGAGGAGAGTTTGCCCATAAAAACAAACACTGAAGACAAAATGTGTCTTAAAACTTTGAGAGGTATGAAATTTAGTAAGAACCTTCACTTGTGTAAAGAAAAAAAAAATAAAGCAGATAAACAAGATGCGTTTGTCTGGTCTTTGTTCTAAAACTTCTAAAACTTCACATATGAATGAGTGGAGATATAGTTCCTCAAAGTCTGTGGAACCGTTCAGTGCAGAACAAGTTCCTTTCATCTAACCTGGTAAACTTTCAGTAATATTTTCTCTTCAAAGGTATGTAATCATGCTGCACAATGTCAAGAGGAAGAAAAGGATTTAGTAACCAGAATTTCAATAGTCTGCTTTGTGTACAGCAGTTCACACAACAAGCCAGTACAAATCATGAGGGAATCACAATACATCACCATTGAAAAGGGCACTACTTCCAATCTCATTTCTATCAGCAACTATTCAAGGACAACTGCAAAAATGTAAAAGTATACCATGAATGCTGCAATAGCATAGTGGCTATCCATCTCAAAGTGACATCTTCAAAAGCATCTAGTCATGACAGTCATTGATGCTCTGAACACTCATTTAGATTCCGAGGAGGAGTCGGAGAAGGCACAGTGTGTGTTATTGGCAATGTTGCAGGTTCGTACCAACACTGAGACATAGGTTCACCACAGCAAACCAGGCTAGGATATGCCTGTGGGGGAAAGCTTCTCATCCTGGGCAAATCCAGTGCTGACTTTTTTGCTGTGCAACATCATAGAATAAAATCATAGAATGTGTTGAGTTGGAAGGGATTTCTAAAGGTCATATAGTCTAACCCCCCTGCAGTGAGCAGGAACATCTTTAACTAGATCAGGTTGCACAGAACACCATCCAGCCTGGCACTGTCTGCAGGAATGGGGCCTCCACCACTTCTCTAGTCAAGCTATTCCAGTGTTTCACCACCCTCACAGTGAAGAACTTCTTACTATTATCTAATGTAAATCCATCCTGCTCTAGTTTAAAACCATTCCCCATCGTACTGTTGCTGTATGTCCTTGTAAAGCAGTCCCTCCCCAGCTCTCCTGTAGGCCTCCTTCAGGGGCTGGAAGGCTGCTATAAGGTCTCCCCAGAGCCTTCTCCAGGCTGAACAGCCCCAACTCTCTCAGTCTGTCTTTGTAGGAGAGGTGTTCCAGCCCTTTGGTCAGCTTTGTGGCCCTCCTCTGGACCTGCTCCAACAGGTCCATGTCCTTCCTGTGCTGAAGGCTCCAGAGCTGGACACAGTACTCTAGGTGAGCTCTCACCAGACCGGAGTAGAGGGGCAGAATCACCTCCTTCAGTTTGCTGGCCATGCTTCTCTTGATGCAGCCTGGAATGCAATTGGCCTTCTGGGCTGCAAGCATGCAGTGATGGCTCATGTCCAGCTTTTCATCCACCAGTACCCCCAAGTCCTTTTCCTCAGGGCTGTTCTCTAGAACATCATCCCCCAGTCTGTACTGATATTGAGGATTGCCCAGACCCAGATGTAAAACTTTGCACTTGGACCTGTGGAATCTCATGAAGTTCACATGGGCCCACTTTTCTAGCTTTTCCAGGTCCCTCTGGAGGATATCCTGTCATTCTGGCATATTGACCACACCTAGGGATAGTAAAAATTCCACATCAACCTATAAGAAAGTGAAAGGTGTTTTTCCACAGATTAAAAAGTTAAGGTATCATTGCCTGATGGTTGTCCCGAGAGACTAAATATAAATGTAGTAAATTCATTTCTAGTAGCTCTGTAGGGAGAATATGCAGACAGATAATATAAAATTTTTGATTTTAGCCATCTTTTTTCTCTTCTATTTTTTCGACCGCCACAAATAATAACTCATCTTCAGATATTTGCCATGTCAGTTTAGGACAAAAGTGTCTTCTGAAATAGATATCAAATGTTTGATCTTTCAGCATAGCATCATCTAGTCTTTTGCTGTAACATTGTTTACACTAGAAGATGAAAACGTCTGACAAACCATGACTACCAAAACAATGCAGTAAGATATCTTTAGAATGGACTGCGTATTATTATTCTAAAAATAATATGTTGTGCAAAAGATATATAAAACATAAACCATAAAATTTCCAGTACACAAATGCAGGGGAGTAACTCTGAAAAATGCCTATTATACAAATATCATAAAGTACATACTGGTTATTAATGATTTAAATGTGAAAATGGCATTATTCCCTTGTAATTTATTGATGATTGAATTGAGGAGGGAAGATAAATAGTATGTGGCAATATTTCAGCTGAGGATCATTCTTTATATAGGGAGACAAATGAAGTACTAGAAATAGAAACATTCATGGTAATTAAGGACTATGTGACAGTTTTGTTAAGCTTTTGAGAAATGTCCATATCAAAGTAGATATTTTTTTAAATAAAGGAGACAGGGATTTGAATATGCTGCTAAAATGGAACTAAATCTGTGTTTCTATGTTTCTGATCTTTATGTTTACTTGAAATCTGAAAAAATCATATTATTTTTTTCTTTTTTCCCAAAAGAATGAAAAATAAAAACTCTGAAAATATTTATGTAATGAAAATTATTAAATACTTAATTAAAAATGCAACTGACAAAACAAGATAGTTCAGAATGTATATAATCAAAACCTAAAATTTTCACTTTTCAAAATACATCAAATATTTAACAAAAATAAATATTTCCATTAAGTATTTCTAATATGACAAAATATTACTTGCATTATCATAAAATCATAGAATCATAGAATGTTAGGAGTTGGAAGGGAGCTCGAAAGTTCATCTAGTCCAGTAACAAATGTTGTGGCAGTATTTATTTATTGTTGATGCCTATAGATTTTTAAAAGCCTCTTACTAAAGCCTTCTTGTCTCAAAGTTCACAACCTCTTATCCTTGATCGAAATTACTTCTATCATCTGTTAGCCATGGCCATAGGACTGGAACTAGTCTTCTAACTAGCAAACTGTTCTTTAGTCACTACAAGCAGAAAAGGAAGAGAGTAAAAGTAACTACTTGCTTCTGATTTTTCACCTTGGCTGGAGCTGGTACAAGGAGGAAGATGGACTTAAAAGATCTGAAAAGCGTATGGGAAAGACTTCCAGAGAAAATGAGAATTTAGGGGCAGAATGATGAGTTATTATTAACAAGAGAAATTAAGAAAGAAATGTGATGAGCAATAGACAGAGTGAAGGGAAAAATCAGTCAGGAAGAAAAAAGAAAATCAGTCAGGAAGAATAAACAACTGATGGGACAGAGAGAAACTGAAGTAATGAAGCAGTAACAAATCTAGAGAGTAAGTGATGCTCAGTAAGACGACTGAAGAATACTGGGTATCCAGCCTTGATATCAATGACCTTGCAGTTCAAATAATACCATGTCATGCACCTTCATAAACACCATAATCCCTCACTCCTTGCCACCCCCAAGAAGAAAAGAGAAAATCAGCTATTTCACACAATAAATAATACATTTTCATTTCTACAACATTAATCATGCAATTTTGTTTGTATGTTTAAGCTTGAATTTTGAGCACTGTAATAATACAGCCTTATGATTATAGAGTCACAGAATCGTGTTCAACTGCCCCTGCTATGGACAGAGACATCTCCCACTAGACCCGGTTGCTCAAATTTCCATCCAGCTTGGCCTTGAACACTTCCAGGGAGGGGGCATCCACACCTTCTCTGAGCACTCTTTTCCAGTGTCTCACCACCATCAGAGCAAAGAATTTCTTCCTAATGTCTAATATAAAACTACTCTATTTCATTTTGAAACCACTACTCCTTGTCCTATTACAACACTCCTTGATAATGAGTCCCTCATTTTCTTTCCTGCAGGCCCTCTTGAAGCACTGGAAGGCTGCTATAAAGTCTACCCAGAGCCTTCTCTTCTCCAGGCTGAACATCAGCTCTCTCTGCCTGTCCTTGTAGGAGAGATGCTCCAGGCCTCTGATCATCCTCATGGCCCTTCTCTGAAATTGCATGAATAGGTCTACATCCTTCTTATGTTGGGGGCCCCAGAGCTGAACACAGTGCTCCAAGTAGAGTCTCATGAGACTGGAGTAGAGAAGAATCACTTCTCTTGACGTGCTGGTCACACTTCCTTTGATGCAGCCCAGGGTGTGATTGGTTTTCTGGGCTGTGAGGGAATATTGCTGGCTTATATTCAATTGTTCATCTACCAACACCCCCAAGTCCTTCTCTGCAGGCTGCTCTTATTCCACTCGTCACCCAGCCTGTGCTTGTCCTTGGGATTGCCTCGACCGAAGTACAGCACCTTGCACTTGGCCTTGTTGAACTTTATGAGGTTGGCATGGGCCCAGCTCTCAAGCCTGTCAAGATCCCTCAGGATGCCATCTTTCCCTTCAGTGTGTTTACTGCATCAAACACCTTGGTGTCATCAGCAAACTTGCTGAAGGTGTACTCTATTCCACTGTGCACACTGCCAACAACGACATTAAACAGCATTGGTCCCAGTACTGAGCCTTGAGGAACACCACTCATCACTAGTCTCCAGTCAGACATCAAACCATTCGCTACAACTCTGCAAGTGTGACCATGCAGCCAATTCCTTATCTACCATGTGATCCTTCTGTCAAAACCACGTCTCTCCAATTTAGAGACAAGAATGTCATGCAGGACAGTGTCATATGCTTTGCACAAGTCCAGGTAGATGATGTCAGTTGCACTTCCCTCATCCACCAATGCTGTAACTCTGTTGTAGAAAGCTACCAAATTTATCAGGCATTATTTGCCCTTAGTGAAGCCATGTTGGTGGTTGCCAGTCACCTCCTTATGCTTCTGCTAGAACTTCTTTCTTCCTCTAATCCAGCAAAATCCTTAGGTCAGAGTCAATAATTCTTTATTAATTTCCTCATATTCTGCTGTAAGATTTCTTTTATTTATTTACTTATTTATGTAATTACTTATATATTGTAGGCAGGTATTCGGGTAAAGAATTATCTAAAACAAAGATTCAGAATTATGTTTACAGTTTGGCACAGCTGAATATGCAAACATTTCAATATAAAATAGAATTTGTAAGGTATGGGAATAGTCTTAAAATATCACAGTAAGTAGTAATGCAAATAAATCTTAGAAGTACCATTTTCATTGTGTTATGTAATGCTAATTATTGGAAATAAGCATAGAAAACACTGACATTTAAATAATAACTGCAGTTTTCTATACAGTTACAGAACTATAAATATAACAATTTTATGCTTCAAAGCAGCATTCTTCTAATGATTTGCTCTGTCTAGTAACATAGTAAGCATACATATGAAGCATAGGTAAAGATACTTAAATTTTGTGTCTTTAAGTGTAATACTGCTTCTACTAACATTGCCTAGGTGAAAATCTCACTAGAAGCTTTTCTTTACATTATTATTTTGTACAGATCCAGACTAAACAACATATATTTACGTGGCTAATCCTGTGGAGGTTTGCAAGACAAACTGCAACTGTACAGGATTCCAGAATAAAGAGTTATTCTTACATTGTAAAAAAAATATTAAAAAAAAACAAAACCAAGAGGTGTCCTTGCTTATGACACGGATGTTGGATTAAATGATCTCTAAGGTCCCTTCCAGCCTAGGCCATTTTATGATTCTATGGTTCAAACAAAAACCACCTCCACAAAACTTGCAGAAATCTAAGTGCACATTCAAACTGTCCTGAGGTATAATAGTAAGAAAATAATTTTAGGACATTTCACCATGTAATTGGTAACTACCACACGAATGTGATAGACCTTTCTATCCTCATGATTCCTAAAATTCTGCTGCTTGTGAGTTCATTCAGCTACCTCTATTTGTTCTTGTCACAATCTTTGTAACTAGAATAACGTTTTGCATTTCTGAAGTCTAATGTACCATGTTCTAATTCCCTACAAAATAGTGGAAAACTATCTTCAAAAAGTGTCTCAGAATAAAACCATTTTTACAAAAAAAAAAACCTTAAATGAGAAAAATTGTGCAAGATTAAACTATTTTCAAGGCACTCGTCATATTTTAATGGAAAATAAAAATGGTACAAAACTTCTGCAGTCCTATGAGAAAGATGACACGAAGAATAAAAAAAATTGACATGAAAATGACAAATTGTAAGACTTTAAGGCCCCATTGGTAAGGTTTTAAACTTACATTATATTTCAGTAGACTATTCTTAAAGATAGACTGAAATTGAAGTTTTGTGGTGTTTTGTTGGTTTTTTAGTGTTTGTTGGGAATTTTTTTTGTGGTGGGAAGTGGTAGGTGATGGTATTTTTTAGAAATATATTTTTCTCTTTTCAGATTATATTTTATCTGCCACAAAAAAAGTTTAGGTATTTATCAGAATTTTATTAACACATTACTGATTCCAAAAAGATCTGATGCATTCACATATCTTTCTATATGCATAATATTTCATAAGGACTTCCAGTTTGGGAGATATAGAACTTTAAAATTAAACAGCTTGGAATATTTGAGCATCCAGAAGTCAACAGAAAGCATCGTAAATCTAAAGAACATGACATTGGTTTAGCAATCATGAAGAATAAAGCTCAGCCTTTGTGTTTGATGAGTCAAAGGCTGGCTTTCCGAATCAAATAGAATAGTATGGGTTTATGCAGCATTTGTAAGCCTTGAATACAGCACTGAGCATGTCAAGCTGCTGATGCTTCAGGACATGAGGTTGTATTTCCAGGCTTCTGCCATAGCAAATATTGGGACTGCAGACAAATGACTAGGTTGCTGTCTCACCACTGGCCATAAGGTTACACTGTGAAGCAGCATGCGAGGAACTACTGAAAACTAAAAACAAATATGTCTTAATGAAGGTTGGAAAAAGAAATTGAAACTAAACATGTGAGGAAATTTTTGTACTTACTGATATATCTATTGGAACACAAAACAATAGTCAGAGAATAGGTAAACTAGTTCCTACATTCAATAAATCATTTAAAGCAGATTAACTTTAACTACTACTGTACACACATACTGTAAAGACACTAAAAATGCAATATTTAAAAAATGTGGAAAATTGAGAAAGCTCATAGAAGAAGGGATCAATGTTTTGCCAGGGTGTACCACATGGCTTAGAACGTATGTGAAAGAGTCAAGTAAGAGATGGTACTTGGAAATATTGAAAATCTTTATAAAAGGAGAGTGAGAATCAAATAATCTTTAGGAAAATGCTGGGAAGAAGTCCAAACTAAAGGATAGCAAAGAGGTCCAAGTGTTCCTCTGGACCTGTATAGAGTTGGATCTTTTAATTCAGTGTGAAGATAAAAGCCTAAACATCAACTAAAGATGTCTAGAAACTAATATTTCTCCCTAAAAGCTTATTTACAATAAAATAATTTAAAAAAAAAGTGCAAAACTAAGGAGCAGTAACAGATAAAGTAATAAAATGAATGCCTTAAAGACTATTTCACAGTTACTTGTCATTGCATACATTTCTAAAATAGTTTTAAGCAGTGGGAGAAGAAAGCAGCATTTACTCTTTTTGCCTAGTTTCCTAAGGGAAGGAGACCTATGTGGTCTTACTATCTATGGGCTCTCTCCAGTAACTTCTCATTTCACTTACCCATTGTGAACACACTTGATGAGGCCTCAGAACTAATTCAATTTCTACACATTTTTTGATTCCAGGAGGGAAAACCTAAATGAGTGTCTCACCGAAGGCAAATCAAGCAGAACCCAGCCCTTATAACTTTCTGTTTAGTGCAGCAGGTCACTCAGCATTTTTGCAAATTTGAACTTTCCAATGGACTTCGGATTCATGTGTTCTGCCTTTCTTCATAGATAGGTGAGGAAGAATAAGATACTCTGTGATGGTATGGAGTACTGAGGAATAGTTGCAAGGCCATAGGAAAACAGATGTTATGAGATAGCCAGCTGTAACTCTTTCATTTTAATGACTGGGAAAAGAACAATGTTATGCAGAGATTTTTGCCCAAGAAACCTTATTACAATTTTTAGGAGGTTCATTACTGCAAGCTTGATAAGCTTCTAGTTTTCTTTCTTTCTTCTTTAAAATGTGCCATCAGAAATAAGACATGATGAGAAACCATGATGTTTAATAATGTAAGAAAACAATTAGTGTTAAATATGCTACTATGTATATGCATTGGTCAATTTACTTAAACCTTTGGAAGCTGTATCTACTATTTCAAATACTTTCTAAAATTGCTTATAACTTGTAGACAAATTATCCATCAATTATATGTGATAGAGAGTGAACCATAGTGCTACTTTTTTTAGCGTTCAGACATGATCTTCTGTTGGTCTGTTTTGTGCAGGGTTCTTTTTTTCTTTCCTTTGGAGTCTGAGAGAATTCTCACTGAAACAGAAAGATTTATTTTACTTTTTCTTGCTGTTGTTGATTTTGTTTGTTTTGCTTCAAATAGACTCAAAGGTTACTCCAATAAGCGGAAAAAAAAATTTAAAATCTCCTTCCCACAATAGGACTGCCAAGTATGGCCAAACAATATTATGGTACATCATCATTCATAAAATTAATTCACTTGTAGACGGTATGTAGAGGAGGAACATCCTGAGTGGACAGAAGTCATATGAACTATGCACTCTGTAAAATCTCCTCAATTTTGATTCATAATCACTCTCCTGTCTTGAGGCTGAGTATGAGTTCTAGAAAGACAATCTGATAATGCATATTCATACTTAAAGAGTATGGGAAGAAGTAGAAAAGAGGGAGAACAATGCCTGGGAAGCTGTTACTGAGGCTAAGCACTAGATAATTTACTGTATGAATAGCATGACTTGAAGGGTATCTAATACTCAGTCCTTAGAGAAGCGAAGTGAAACAGCCGATAGCCAGTGAACGTAGTCATACATTTTATTTTAAAGCGAGGTGAGCCAAAACATGAGTGCGTTAACTATGAGCTCATAAAACCCATGTCTGAGGTACTTATCTAAGACTCACAGATGTGCTCAGAAAGTCTGTTAGGCATCACTTTCAAAGGACTGAACCATACAGTAGACTCTGCTTCATTTTGCATCTCATGAATTTACACTAATAATGTGGCTTAATAGATTTGCCAGATCTTAAATTTTGTTTGAAAATTCCTGCTCAAATCAATGCATTTATCAGAATGTCTCTTCATTCTTGCAGAATGATCAATAGTTCAGATGAGTGAAAATCAGATAAAAGGGCTGTGGACTGAAGTCTGAATCCAGTTATAAGGCACAAGCGATTTTTTTTTTTTTTTCTGACATTAAAAAATACTGACAGGATAAATAAGACAATTGTAATAAAAACATTTAAATGTCAGAAAAACGTTTTAAGCAAGAACAGAGACACATAACAGGATAAGACCTATGAAAAGCACAATGTGCTTCCGCATAGGTGTTCTTAAGACAAAGGAAGACAAGCGTCTTGGAGGTTCATGGGTAAAGGTTATTGTGGAAAAAAATGTAGGCATCTTCACCATAAAAGCATTTATTATCATTGTGAATAATCAGAAGAGTAAAATTTTCAAGGGCTTGTAACTATTCATTCCTGAGGAATCTCTCAATGAACAAATGCAGATGACTCTTGACCCAGCAAATTCTTGAATGTCTGACTTAGATTTTTTTTCTACACAGAATATTAAAATCAATTAGAAAGGAGAAACTATTTATTCATGAATACCTAAATGATAATGTCAAGAAATGTCTAGAAAATAAACTTGAAATAGGAATATATCATATGATCCTAAAAAATTAGGAAATTTGAACATCAGAATTAAAAAAATATGATCTGAGAGGATAATTTTGCAGAGTACCAAAGAGTTGCAGGGAAACAGACATTAAGACACCTCAAAAATACATTAGTAGCGGTAAAAGCACATATATGCCTCAAAAAGAACTACTATTTAAGTACCTTTGATTAAATAGGGAACTCTTCATTGATCTGAAACAGAACAAGGAAACCTACATTGAGGAGACAGAAATTGAGATTCCTAAAGAGTCTAAAGAATAGTGCTCATAAGCGGGAGGGGGCGGGAGGAACAAAGTTCAAGACGTGAAACAAAGTGCAACTAACATTTAAGGAAAAAATAGTAGCTTTTTTCAAATATATATCTATTAATTGAAATACTTATTGCTGATATATTTTATTTCTGAAAGGCAAAAAACACAGAGTATATAATTTCCATTTTCCATCAGTCTTTGTTAGAACTTCTTGTACTGCAGATGGTCAATACAATTCATATCTCTCTGAGGTTACGATCTCTACAAGCTAGAGTTTGCTGAAATGAAATGCGAGTTTTACAGTTGGCTGGTATTCCTAAGTTCGATTGTTTCCATTTTTAAAAATGTTTGAAACTACATTTTGTTTGTTAAAAATGGTCAAAATGTCTTGGAAAAGGATAAACACCATTACTACCTTCAAAATTAAAGACATAAAGGCAAATAATTATAAATCAGTATCTTCAATTCAATATTACCAATAATCAGCTTTTGTGAACCTCTAGAGAATAATAGGCAGTGTTGTAAACATGATCATGTTAAACCAGCATGTTTTTGTCATCATGTCTTTGTTTCATCATGTCTTTCACAATATTTACGCAGCAAGGCTGGGTAATGTAAATAAAAATGTAAATTATCATAACTTTTAACTGTTGTCTTAGAATCATTCCATATAATCATTTAGGTAGGAAAAGATTCTTAAGATCATCAAGTCCAACTCTAACTTTCTCAGTCCAGTTTGCTACAAAAATGGAAAAATGGTGCGAAGAGGGGATCTACAAGTAGCATCTCCTAAGTAATATATCAGCAAATAGTTCCATTAGATTTACAGATAGTATAGAGCTAAGAGGTACTGCAAAAGTAAACAAGGGCTGGAGTCTTGATAAACTGGAGGAATAACAGTCTAAATAAAAAGATGGCATTTAATATAGACAAGCGCACTGTGAGAACATTATAATTTTGAATGTGCTATGATGAACAGCTCATTAGGCAGTGGTTTCAGAGGAAAAAAAAACAAACCAAAAATGGCCAACTATATGAGCAGGAACAAGGGAATAATACTGATTTTAGAAGACAAAATTATGTGTGAGGAACACATGTAAAACCATTTAATGAGAATAAATAAATTTAATATTTAATATTTAATATATACACTAAGAGAGATGATTTTTGGACAAACTAGAGGAGTTTTTTACAAGTGATTTGGGAATGATCTTTCTTGGATGACACAGCATGGTTAATCCCACCCTGATTCAAAGAATGAATGA